>NC_134572.1:56384635-56684635 GCF_050947875.1 Dermacentor variabilis | reverse complement strand
CGTGTGTGTGTGCGTGTGTGTGTGTGTGTGTGTGCGTGCGTACGTGCGTGCGTGCGTGCGTGCGTGCGTGTGCGTGCGTGCGTGTGTGTGTGCGTGTGCTTGCGTGCTTGCGTGCGTGTGTTTGCGCGTGTGTGCGTGTGTGCGAGTGCGTGCGTGCTTGCGTGCTTGTGTGTGTGTGTGTGTGTGTGTGTGTGTGTGTGTGTGTGTGTGTGTGTGTGTGTGTGTGTGTGTGTGTGTGTGTGTGCGTACGTGCGTGCGTGCGTGCGTACGTGCGTGCGTGCGTGCGTGCGTGTGTGCGTGCGTGTGTGTGTGTGCGTGTGTGTGTGTGTGTGTGTGTGTGTGTGTGTGTGTATGTGTGTGTGTGTGTGTGTGTGCGTACGTGCGTGCGTGCGTGTGCTTGCGTGCTTGCGTGCGTGTGTTTGCGCGTGTGTGCGTGTGTGCGAGTGCGTGCGTGCTTGCGTGCTTGTGTGTGTGTGTGTGTGTGTGCGTGTGCGTGTGCGTGTGCGTGTGCGTGTGCGTGTGTGTGTGTGTGTGTGTGTGTGTGTGTGTGTGTGTGTGTGTGTGTGTGTGTGTGTGTGTGTGTGTGTGTGTGTGTGTGTGTGTGTGCGGGCGCCAGCTGCGAAAGGTAGAAAAGACTTGCCAATCACCTCTCAGTGCCTAATTTCTTACCATCAACACCAGAAAGGGAAATTCACAGAAGGCAATTTGTCCCTCTCATTACACGCGCTTCTAATGCAATAATGAAATGCTCACTCCTAGCGCAACGTCATCGCTAGTTCAGCAGCACGTTGTTAAGAGAAAATACAGTGCACAAACATTGTCACTGGTGTATACAGGAGACCTTTCCAGAAATAAATTAGACTACCGTCGATACGTTTACTTTGACCCGCGCGCAGTCCTTGCATGGCGTGAGCTGAAATATCTACTTGACATTCGGGTTACCATTCTGGGTCTACCTATACGTCGACTTCGTAGTTCTAACCAGTGCGGAAGTACTTTAGTATGACTGTGCCCTCTTCCCTGACTCGGGATTTGCATCCTTTCCACAGCGTCGGTTAAGATGACTACAGCAGTGAGACTACAGCAGTGGGACATGGGGTAGCAGCATCATCTTCTCAGGGCATTTGTATATGACGCCTCTATTGTGTCTTCATAGAATAAGGGCCAAGTCAGGTTATGTCCCGTCGGAGACCATTGCACTGTTTCGGCCACTCGGCCTTTTCGTAAGTGAGAGAAACCCAATCGGGGCTTTTTTTTAGTCACTTTTGCTCGTGTGAGTCGAATGTCGCATACTCATGCTGAACACGCCCTAGTTGTTCCTTCCATATTTTCAGAAACGCACATAGATAACAGCTATGCAAACTTTGTAGCCCGCAGCTATGGGCCTCGTAGGTATACTTGTACACGACATTTTTGTCCTTTCACAAATAAAATTTGTGCTGCTGCAGTTGTTACGAATGTCAATGCGTGTTTAAATCAACCCGGTGAGCAGCATGGTGGCGTACAAAAGGATTACCTTCTATTTTTTTGTGAAAGATTTACAGCAACAAAACGTTTCACATGACACGAATGGGCGTTTAAACACTATAAAGCTTCCTAGACAGGAGATACTATGGCCGGAGTGGCAAATAGAGTGTGATGACAGGCGTCAATTAGTGCACACTATCTTGCGGATGAAAAGAAAAGATATCGGTGTGTGGCTTCCATTTCATCAGATCACAAGAAGGTCGGCTTGTCGACCCTCTCTCACTATAGGACTCGGAGCCCCGAGCAGCTACAGAAAAGACGCCAGTGTCGCAATAGAGAAGTTTCCCCGACGAGGACACCGCTGCTTCAAACGGCAGCGGCATAGGTCTCCGGACGCCGTGTACACACGTGGCGTTCCCATGAGAGCACTATCCATCATGCCAGCGGAAGCAACTCTCTGTCGGTTTCCTGGCGTTTCGTTGCACGGCCATAGACAGGCGGTTCAAGCACGGCCAGCACGACGAGGTCACAGCACTTCGAAGCTTAGGATAATGCTGTTTACAGTGGCGCATTTACGTTGAATATGCTGTAGGAAATTGTAGAGAGAGAGAGACAGAGGAAAGGGGGAAGGTAGGGAGGTTAACCAGAGAGGAAGATTCGGTTTGCTACCCTACGCTGGGGAGAGAGGGGAGGGGGAGGTAAAGTGATAACAAAGTAGAGATAAAGAAAGAAAGGAGCGTAGACATACAATGACAGTCGGTCACTGTCGCCGCATACTGCCACCAGTTTGTTTTGGGTACATGGACTCGCGAACATGTATTCGAAAGACATTGCGGATACATCCAGGTGACAAAAATATCTGAGCATTCATTTTGGTGTTAGGCCGCCCGTAGGAATAGGCTGCTTCGCACAAGGCCATCGACCTACAGCAACAGCTTAAAGAAGCACTGCTACCGCTTGCTGCCTTCGAAATGAATTTCGATCGTCAGGCTTTCTTAGCCGCACGACGTCGGGCGTCTGCATACGAAAATTTTTTTGTTTCGAAATTGTGCTGCAAGGGCAACCTTCAGGCTGACTGTTACGGCTTCCATATAACTGTGCGAAATGACGGCACAACAAAGTGGGCTTCAATTACGATCGCTTGCTCTATATTATCCTACGTGCGAAAACGGGTGAACATTAAAACAGAACTCAGCTCACAGGTAAGCAGTTGCATATAGCTGAGTGGCGGGTTTGAAGCCTTATAACGTTACGTGAAGGCGCAGTACCAGTAGCAAATATGTCCGCATAGTAAAGAGCAGTTTTAGTGTGCCGTGATGAAAACAAAGCGCACGCGCTCTCACCAGGGGCCTAATCACTCACATGACTTCGAAAAAAAATGTCCCGTAAGCCGTATCGCACCCAAAACACTTCTCGCCAGCAATTAAAATAAGAGCGCATTGAATATGTGATCTTCACAAAAATAAGCGAGAATTAGTTGCTCTGTGATAAGTGGTGAGTTTGTGCTATCATTCTGGTGATTGCGATGTCTGATGTGTATAGTAAACTTAAACTGACTGGCCTTAAGTTTAGATAGGCTGATGATCATCTTTATGCTGACCAAGCTATTGTAGACACTAAGTCTTCGCCACACGTCTATCATGCCTCGAGGCTTTCAGTACAGAGACGTTGCAAACAAACAGATATTGAAGGAAGAGAAAAATAACATTAGCGAGACAGACTTGCACATGTGTGCAAAGCTGTCTTTCCTTTTTTAGACGCGTGATGTCTTCAACACGCTTCTTACAATGGCTTCGAGAGGGCAACCCGTTGAGCTTCACGTGCATGCTGTATCCGTTCCGGCATCTCCTCAATACACACGTGTTCTCGCATTTTTTTGTTTTCCTGCACGCTGAGCGTCATTCCCATTCCCACCTCTCTGCATCATTCGTCACACTAATTGCAGTCGTGCTACTTCACGGGCCACTTTCGCCACAGTACGCAGCGAATTTAAAGTGCGCGGGTAGCTTTCGGCTGGGTCTGTGCGCTCCCGGGAAACGGAGAATAATTGAGCGCGAATCGTCAAGCTCGAGCCGACGACGAACATTTCAATGAACCAAGACCGCTTGAGTGGCGCTCCACCTCTACACTATGCCATCTCCATTTTAAATGGAGCATACGTCCCCCCCCCCCCCACCGCCTTTTCTCGCGGGCTTTCTTTCAATGAGAGAACTAGGCTGCCTCTCTTGAGATGAAGTACACTCTTCAACAGGGAAGCCAGACATGCCAGCGTCAGCACGCCTGCGTAGAACAAGTCACGTAGCCTGAAGACGCGAGCTTCCCACCGAGATCGCCTCGGGGCAGGACTTCCGGTATTTTCGACTGGCCGCGATTTATATTCGAGCGTGAAGAGGAACGGTCATTAAATGGGCTACGATGTTCTGGCACGTGTCGAGCACCTTGCAGGTGCTTATTGTATTTGGTTTCTATCTCCTGTGTTTCCACGAGGACGTTGCGCATAGAAGAGCACAAGGGACAGCGTCTGTCCATTTTGAGGAGGGGATAATGAACGGATATATAACTAATACGTCGGTTTCAGCCCTCGTAAGATTTGTTATCCTTGTTTGACGTGTTATTTCGAAATTATTAAGCAAATGCTGCCCTCCCACCTGAGGAAAGAAAACGCCAAGGGCACTTTGGTATTCCCACGCATATGAATGCGAAATCATGGCGGCGCCTTCCCGACGACGAATCGCTTTACGAAACATAATGATATTGTTTCAACCTTGCCTTGTAGTATTTCTCGCATCACGTGCCTCGGCCTCGTTTGCATACTTGCGTGCAGGTCTAAAGGAGCCGGGCGCAACTATACTGACTGAGAAGTCCAAGTCGAAGGTTCGTCCATCGCAGCGCACGACAGAACTCACCAACTCACCGAAATCACCGCACCGACTGGCAATCGGTCAGTGCCGTCATTGCATTCGCAGAGGAAGGGACAGGATGGGAACACTGGCATGATGAGCGGCATCGGAGCCAGCTGTGGAACAAGACGTCGTCCGACGCACGTGAAGCGGCACGAACGGGTCTCTGTGACTGCGTGACTTTTTTGTAACATCTCCGGCCACCCCAGTGGATTTTCCGCTTCATTAGCCATATAATGTTTTCGCATTAAAAACTAAACACGGGAAACACACGGGACAAAAGTAATGAAAGCGCGCACATTTCGTAGCGCACCTTAGATGCCGGACTAAGGAACATCGCCTCAGTTTTTTAAAGGCGATTTCCTGCTCTCTTCGCGCAGGCTGTCCTGTTTTCAGAACGCTGATAGAAAAAAAAAGAGGGAGGTACAGTAGGCTCAGATCACCTTAAACACTTTGCCGGTAAATGTAATGCCTGACATTGTCGCAGATTTTGTAACGAAAGAATTCTACCTAATGAGATTGCGCGCAATCTGACTATTTCGCTACAACATCTCCGACAGCATTGGGCTGCCAAAGGGATTCCGGTGAAAACGCATCAGTACCCTTACTGTTACATTAATTCATTCTAACTACGTGTTCTCTCTCTCTCTCTCTCATTCTAACTACGTGTATTCTCCTTTTATGGTACAAGTCCTCTTTGTGCGGACGCAGACGATTCTGTTAGTTGAGGGTGGGCTTTTTAGATCTGACTTATCGACCTTTAAAACAGCGTAAAGAAAACGCGTAAACTAGATGAATTAGTCGAAGAAGTTGGCACACCTGCTCGCGAAACTGAAACACTGTGACATAAAAGAACAACAATGGTGAGCTTAACAGACTAAATTCATTTTTTGATAACGTAGTGCGTTCGCATCCTTTTCCGATACGAATAAAGGGCAAGTGTAATTATGACTCACGTTTCATCTCCTTGCAGTCAAGTTGGCTTGGGCGCTTCAAGTGATTACTGCCGGTGCATCAGCAAGATTGCAGCCTTTATACATCTCCTGAAAACGAGATAGAAAAAGCCCTTTTAGAACACGAGCACATACAGAAGTTAACTGCAATCTGATTATGTATGTATGTATGTATGTATGTATGTATGTATGTATGTATGTATGTATGTATGTATGTATGTATGTATGTATGTATGTATGTATGTATGTATGTATGTATGTATGTTGTTTGGATCCGGACTGCTGGTACGATCTGTTGGGAACTCGGCGCTGACGCCCGTGGTTGTACCTGGGTCGCAAGCCCCAAGGGTAGCGTTGGCCTGGCGGCCTGGGGTACAACTGGAAGCATCCGAAGGTCCCGGCAAAGCATGAGTCGACTGGTAACAACGAAACAACGTGTTTATTTTAACATCGCAAAGAGTTGGCGGTCAGGTTTGACCGTAGTAGAGAGACGGGAGAGCACTTCACTCAACAGAAGAAATCGGAGCCCTCCTTTTGGCGTCCGGGGGCAGCTGTTTTTATACTCTCGCAGTTGAGGGCAAGAAGGAACCCCTCAAAAGACGAGCACGTGAATGTACAATGGGCTAATGGTGACGCACACTGTCGTAGCGATGCCGTAGCACCATGTCGAGCACGATCTCGTAGCACCCTGTCGTGGCGCTGCCGGTCGGACACAATGACTGTAATGAGAGGATGGTCCCTGCTTTGGCATCGCCTGTTTCGGGCATAATGACTGGAACGAGATCCCTGCTTTGGCATCGCCTGTTTCGGGCACAATGACTGGAATGAGATCCCTGCTTTGGCATCGCCTGTTTCGGGCACAATGACTGGAATGCGAGGATGATCCCTAGGCGGTCGCATCGCCGCAGTCGCGCCTGGAAACACCTGGCGATGAGTGTTGCGGCGACGACGATCGGGCCAAAATGTCCGCCGCCCCGCCGCAGTCGCGCCGGCAAAACCACGTGTCGCAGGCGAAACGCAACAGACCGCCCCGCCGGGGGAAGGAGATCCCGATGGACAGGGGACTGCATCCGCTGTCCGGAGGGATGTCGCTCGATGATGCTCATAACCGAAGTCGGGCGTCCCTCGACGTTTCTTGAGCGCAGCGCACAGAGAAGGCCTCGTTCTCTCGTTCAGGTTCGCACGGGACACTGCAAAGTGACTTCGGGAGAGTTCACATTTTTGTTCTCGTTCCCGGCAAGCGTTAGAACTACGCTGAAACTCAACCGCTCAGTCAGCAAGCACGGCACAACCCTCACTAAGCCCTGCCAGGCTCTTTCCCCTTTTTATACCACTGCCTAGTTCCTTACAGTAGTCTAGCATCACTCAGAACGCGTCCACAAATTGAAAAATTGCACTAGAAAGCATATCATCACTTTGAAACACTAAACAAAAGCAATATGTTAAAAAAAAATCCTGCCTCAGGAAGAAAAACATCAGTAACAAACAATTTTGAGGCTGATTCCTACGTTAGGGGCTTCGACTTAAGCCATCGGCGTTACCGTTGAGACTCCCCTTTTTGTAACGCACCTCAAAGGAATATTGTTGTAAAGCGAGGCTCCAGCGCAGGAGGCGGCCATTTTTGGGAGAGATGGTCTGCAGCCATTGGAGAGGGCAGTGATCCGTCTCAATGATAAACCTCGAGCCGGCTAGATAGCATGACAATTTCTGAACGGCCCACACGAGACATGCACACTCTTTCTCGGTGGCGCTATACGCCTGCTCACGACTGGTCAGCTTACGACTAGCATACAGGACGGGGTGTTCTACTTCTCCATTTTCCCGTTGGCACAGTACAACGCCCATGCCTCGCTCACTAGCATCGCACTGAACAATGAACCCTTTTGTATAGTCTGGCGATCGTAGCACAGGCTGGCTTGTTAGGGCACTCTTTAGGGCGCTAAAAGCTCTTTCCTTGGTCTCGTCCCAGACGACTGTTTGAGGCTCTGTCTTTCTTAGAGCATCCGTCAGGGGAGCCGCGATATCAGAGTACCTAGGGATGTACCTCTGATAGTAGCCGGCGACACCCAAGAACGACCGAATATCGGTCTTGGTGCGCGGTTGCGGAAAGTCTCGCACAGCGGCCACTTTTATTTCAGAGGGGCGGCGACGACCCTGACCAATCACGTGACCGAGGTAGACAACCTCGGCCTGTGCTATCTGGCACTTAGGAGCCTTGACTGTCAAGCCCGCTTCGCGCAGGCGGGTTAGCACTGCCCGCAAGTGTGTCATATGCTCAGACCAGGATGCGGAGAATATCGCTACGTCGTCTAGATACGGTAAAGCGAATTCTTGCTGTCCCCGCAACACTTTATCCATGAGACTTGAAAAACAGTATGGCGCGTTCTTCAAACCAAAACTCAACACTTTAGGACGGAATGTTCCCATTGGTGAAATGAACGCCGCATACCTACTAGCCTCTTCTGTAAGTGGAACCTGCCAATAACCCCTGACAAGATCTAGGGTGGAAATAAACTGAGCGCTACTAACTTTCTCAAGGCGCTCCTCGATGTTAGGGATCGGATAAATTTGATCCTTAGTGATGGAATTAAGCCTGCGGTAGTCGACGCAAGGACGAGGTTCCTTGCCCGGTACCTCAACTAAAATCAAAGGGGAGGTATAATCACTCTCACCTGCCTCAATAACACCGAGCTGTAGCATTTTCTTTACCTCAGCCTCCATAATATCGCTCTGGCGGGGTGACACCCGATACGCCTTGGATCGTACTGGCTCTGTGGAGGCAAGTTCTATATCATGAGTAAGTACAGAAGTCCTACCAGGCCTCTCAGAGAACAGACCTTGAAACTCTTGTAATAGCTGGTGTAGTTCGGTTTTCTGCTCGGGCGACAGCGGTGCTTTACTGATAAGGTCACTAATGACTTGACCGGTGTCTTCCCTGTTCGTCACTGAGCCTAGTCCTGGAAGCTCGACCGGAAGCTCTTCAGGAACGTTTACCATCATGCACACCACTGCTTCCCTTTGTCTATAAGGTTTGAGCAGATTACAGTGGTAAACTTGCTGTGCTTTCCGCTTTCCTGGCAGACTTACCACGTAGTTAACGTCCGACAGTTTCTGAACAATTCGTGCTGGGCCCTCCCACTGCACGTCTAGTTTGTTGTTTAGCGATGTGCGCAATATCATGACCTCATCGCCAACCTCAAAACGACGGGCCCTGGCTGTCCGATCATAATAAACCTTGGCCCTCTGCTGGGCCTTTGTCATTGCTTCACCTGACAACTCCTGTGCCCTTCTTAAGCGTTCGAGGAGCTTAAGTACGTACTCCACCACGACTGGGTCGTCGCCCCTACCTTCCCATGATTCTCGAAGCATGCGAAGCGGAGATCGAAGCGAGCGACCGTACACCAGTTCAGCTGGCGAAAACCCCGTAGCCGCATGCGGCGCGGTCCTTAAAGCAAACATCACCCCAGGCAGACACAGCTCCCAGTCAGTTTGATGTTCAAAACACAAGGCTCTCAACACGCGCTTCATGACGGAGTGGAGCTTCTCAACGGAATTCGACTGTGGGTGGTACACTGAGCTGTGTAGCAGCTTTACCCCACACCTTTCGAGAAAAGTTGTCGTCAAAGCGCTAGTAAACACTGTGCCCTGATCTGATTGGATTTCCGCAGGGAAACCAACTCGCGCAAATATGGACAGTAGTGCATTAACTATCTCAACTGAGCTGAGTTCTTTAAGCGGCACTGCTTCAGGGAACTTTGTCGCTGGGCAGATCACAGTCAAAATGTGTCTGTACCCCGTGGCTGTTACCGGCAGAGGTCCCACTGTATCAATAACGAGCCGTCTAAAAGGCTCCGTAATGATAGGTACCAATTTCAACGGCGCCCTCGATTTGTCCCCTGGTTTGCCCACCCGCTGACAAGTGTCACATGTCCTCACGAAATGGTCTGCGTCCCGAAAACACCCTGGCCAATAGTACTCTTGCAAGAGACGGTCCTTAGTTTTCTTAACTCCTAGGTGTCCGGACCACGAACCCCCGTGTGACAAGCGCAACAGATCCTGACGATAGCATTGAGGCACGATCAGCTGATCGAACTCCACTCCTCGTCGGTCTAGATACTTCCGGTACAGGACTCCACCTCTTTCCACAAAACGCGCATTTTTCCTGGCGATACCTTCTTTGACATTGCAGCGCACGTTTTCCAGGCTGCCATCCTTTTTTTGCTCGGCTATCAAAGCCGTCCGGCTGACTTTTAGCAACCTATCAAGTCCGTCTGACGTAGGCGCGATGAGCAAATCAGTAGATAGCTCTTCTAACTTTCCCGCGTCGGGCGTTTCCTCTCCAGTATCTGGCGCCTTTAACGTTACAGACTCAAGTTTATTCAGTTCGGGCGTGCTCTGAATATCAGCTTGCTGCGCCTCTGACCCTTTTTCGTTGTTTGATAACGTCGGCCCCGCAACTACCGCCTTTGCAGCGAGCTCCCGAACCTTCGATCTGGTTAAGGCCTGGACACTAGCTTCACCAAACAAAAGCCCCTTCTCGCGCAGGAGGTGATCGGACCTGTTTGAAAATAGGTACGGGTACTGGGGTGGCAGCATAGATGACACTGCCGCCTCCGTCTCAAGCGTTCCGAAAGGTCCTTCAATAAGCACCTTTGCTACTGGCAGACACACGCTATGAGCTTCCACGGCTTGCTTGATCCACGCGCACTCGCCCGTGAACATATGGGGTTCTACGTAAGATGGGTGAACTACATCCATCGTAGCTGCGGAATCGCGAAGCACTCGGCACTCTTTCCCGTTCACGAGGAGGTCTCGCATGTAAGGCTCGAGAAGCTTCATGTTCTCGTCAGTGCTGCCTATTGAAAAAAACACAACTTTTGGTGTTGTTTCCGGACACTGCGCCGAAAAGTGACCCGGCTTCTGGCACGTATAACAAACGCCCGCTCGCCTCATCTCGAACCGCTTTCTGCGTTCGGCTTCGGCTGCCGCCGTCTCCTTAGGTTCGGTCGCACTGCTTCCACTCGCATCCGCACTACGCGTGTTCCCCTTTGCTCTCATGGGTGTGAACTTCGGCCTCTCAAACTTCGAGCCAAATTCACCCTTTTGACCGTCCTTAGCTCCGCGAGCTCGACGCGTCACAAACTCCTCGGCTAGCTCAGCGGCTCTAGCCACCGTACTCACGTCTGGCCTATCCAAGACCCAGTATCGCACGTTCTCAGGTAACCGACTATAAAACTGTTCTAGCCCGAAACACTGCAGAACATTATCGTGGTCACCAAACGCTTTCTCTTCTTTGAGCCACTCCTGCATGTTCGACATAAGCCTATACGCAAACTCTGTATATGACTCACTTCTGCCTTTCTCATTTTCCCGAAACTTCCGACGGAACGCCTCCGCAGACAGCCGGTACTTTTTTAGCAGACTCGATTTTACTTTGTCGAAATCCTCTGCCTCCTCTCTATCCAAGCGAGCGACTACGTCGGCCGCGTCGCCGGGTAACAAAGTGAGCAAGCGCTGTGGCCACGTTTCCCGAGAGAACCCCTGCTTCTCGCACGTTCGCTCAAAGTTAACCAGGAACAAACCAATGTCCTCTCCAAGCTTAAACGGCCGCATCAGGTCAGTCATTTTGAACAATACGCGTTCTCCTGCACCGTGTGCCTGACTTCCATTACGAGCGCGTTCCATCTCTACCTCAATACGCTTCATTTCCAAAGCGTGTTGACGGTCACGCTCTTGTTGCTCTCGCTCTTTCTGTTCTTTACGTTCACGCTCTTCTTTTTCTTTCTGTTCTTTACGTTCACGCTCTTCTCTTTTTGCAGTCTCCCTCTCTTCAATGGTCTCAAGACATTCCGACAGCTCGTCATCCTCAGCCTCTAACTCAAGAATAGCCTTTATCAGTTCTGGTTTTCTGAGTTTGTCCGAGACATCCAGACCCAACTCTCTTGCAAGCTCCAACAATTTCGGTTTGCGCAACGACTTCAAATCCATGGCTGCTCTGAATGCTGCTTTCTCTACTGCTTACTATTGTCTTGCCGCAACTAACCCGGCAGCAACGACAACCACAATTACCAGCTCTGTTTCTGACACTAACAAAAAGCCTGGCAAAGCTCAGAAGAAGAAAGTCCCGCACTCACCAAACCTCGCAGGCAGGAATTCCGCGCAGTCGTTCCGCTGCAGGCAACCAGTCGTCACACAGGGCTCGTTGCACTGCTCCCGGATCGTCGTTGAGCTGCTCAGCATACAGTCAACTGCATCTCTTCGCTGCTGGCCTCCGTTGTCGCGATCTCACCGCTGGCAGACAGTTGTTTGAAGTCGGAGGCGATCTCACCGCTGGCAACCAGATGTTTGGATCCGGACTGCTGGTACGATCTGTTGGGAACTCGGCGCTGACGCCCGTGGTTGTACCTGGGTCGCAAGCCCCAAGGGTAGCGTTGGCCTGGCGGCCTGGGGTACAACTGGAAGCATCCGAAGGTCCCGGCAAAGCATGAGTCGACTGGTAACAACGAAACAACGTGTTTATTTTAACATCGCAAAGAGTTGGCGGTCAGGTTTGACCGTAGTAGAGAGACGGGAGAGCACTTCACTCAACAGAAGAAATCGGAGCCCTCCTTTTGGCGTCCGGGGGCAGCTGTTTTTATACTCTCGCAGTTGAGGGCAAGAAGGAACCCCTCAAAAGACGAGCACGTGAATGTACAATGGGCTAATGGTGACGCACACTGTCGTAGCGATGCCGTAGCACCATGTCGAGCACGATCTCGTAGCACCCTGTCGTGGCGCTGCCGGTCGGACACAATGACTGTAATGAGAGGATGGTCCCTGCTTTGGCATCGCCTGTTTCGGGCATAATGACTGGAACGAGATCCCTGCTTTGGCATCGCCTGTTTCGGGCACAATGACTGGAATGAGATCCCTGCTTTGGCATCGCCTGTTTCGGGCACAATGACTGGAATGCGAGGATGATCCCTAGGCGGTCGCATCGCCGCAGTCGCGCCTGGAAACACCTGGCGATGAGTGTTGCGGCGACGACGATCGGGCCAAAATGTCCGCCGCCCCGCCGCAGTCGCGCCGGCAAAACCACGTGTCGCAGGCGAAACGCAACAATGTATGTATGTATGTATGTATGTATGTATGTATGTATGTATGTATGTATGTATGTATGTATGTATGTATGTATGTATGTATGTATGTATGTATGTATGTATGTATGTATGTATGTGTGTGTGTGTGTATGTATGTATGTATGTATGTATGTATGTATGTATGTATGTATGTATGTATGTATGTATGTATGTAAATTTAAGCATTGTTTGAAATCTGAAGCTATAGTGTTGTCACTGTTAATGTTCATGCGTCGCATATTACAGATACGTTGTAAATATGCGACAGGTGCAAATTTTTTGCCATATGCTGCTGATACTCTATAAAGAGGGGTTGGGGGCCATGTGAGGCACGTGATGCCTTTTGTTCCCGAGATTTGCTTCTGGTTAACATCGCTGGCTTCCCTCTCTATCTGTCTCTCTAACTGCTCTCGATATGTGATTTTCAACTAATGACTAATTGCTTTGATTTGATTTCTGCCACAGAACGTCTTGAATAATAAGAAAGAATATACAGAAACGCAATCGTTTGCTTCGTCCCCGCCTCGATCTGCACCTCCTTCTTTATTTCCACGAGCCTCGACTGAAAAGAAAGAAACATGTTATTCGTCTTGATTCGTCTAGGGAATTTCACAACGAGTGCTTCATTAACTTTGTTAGCCATCAACTTGTAGTGTTCATCTGCAATGGATATAATTTATGTGCATTCTCCTAAGACAATGTCTCACTCATGAATAAAATAACAAAATAAACCCCTGAATACACATGGATGTCACGGGGCTACCTTTTATCGCATTCGCGTTATCCCGTCTGGCGCCTCTCTCTAACGTTCATGAGATTGTGCATATTATCGGCAAAATCCCGAACACGGAAAAATCACGCATTCTTCGTACTCACAGGCACAGAGGACTGTAGACCTATTGAAATAGGGGAAATAAAAGATAATCTAAGTAAAAAGAGAGCTATACGATTTTTCTTGTTTCTCTGTATGCGCAAAATGATTTTGCTAAGTAAAAGGGCATTAATAGTTCGCTCATACGCTCAGTGCTTGCACCCTATTTCGCAGCCTGTTCTTTGTTGATAACGATGAAGAACAGCACTCAGCCAAGCGGGAAAATTCTTTCTCTTTCCGTTTTCAAAACTACATCTGATCTAGCAGCAATGTGAAGAAGGGAAAGAAACTTCATATTATACATAATTTGTGGACGTACGAAGCGAAGCGAGGAGAATAGACACGCAAAAAGAAGAGAGAGGAGTCGAAAGCAGTATGTGTCGCGTTCAGTAGGTTCTATACTTTTTGTTCTGGAGATTTCGCTGAACTGTGCTCTTCTCTTTGGGCTAAATAACGCAACGGTTTCCAGGTTTCCTAATTCCAACAGTTTCGAAACACCCTGATGCGGAAATGAAAAAGAAAAGGTTGGTTGCCGCAGTTAGGCACGTTAATTAGGAGCATAGGTTTTTTGGCGTTCAGTAATTGGAGGCGATATTTTGCCTCGCGTTTCACGTTGCACGAATAGAAAAGGAAGGAAACACATGTGGTTACTCTACACTTTAAGGAAGAATAGTGCGCCTAGCTCGTGTTGTTTCGTACTACTTTAAGCGAGGTAAAGCTTATGGACGAAAATTACATGGTTGGTTTGCTCGTTCCTTTGTTCTCGCAGTCACTGCAATGTGTACCAAGTTGGGCGTAAAAAAAAAAAAAGGAACCCGAACATTATACGCTCGACGTTGTAGCTACCTATTTTGCTTTGTTTTGTCATACGTGGCCTTTTAGCGAACACGATCTTCTGCGAACTAATTAGCCTTACGCCACATAGTTCAAGTAAACAGCGCATATGCACGGTAATTAAAGCGTAGGGCTTTGAAGAAGTTTCGCATCGTCGATGTACTGATGATGACCGAGTCATATTTCGTTAAGAAGCATTAGTCAACGTGCGCGGCGAGATTAACGATAGCGAGCAATTAGCAGTTTCCCCAACGCCATTTGCCCGTAAACTCTTCGCTAGCCGAAGTATCGAACTATAGTGTGATTACTTACAGTAAAGCAATGCATAATAATGTCCCCTGCTTTTGTGGGATGAGCCAGCGGCGAATTCATGAGCGGCCATGATTGCGCTGCTCTCGCAGTGCGCAAAGCACCTAACACACGTATGGGGCAAGATGAGAGGGAACAGAGGAGTGACTCGTAATTATTAGGAGAAAGTAGGAAGCAGTGATGTGAGAGTGTCGTATGAGCCCAGCTGTTACACCTTGGAATGGAAGGAGACATCAACGCATCATACGCTCCACCATTTCATCATCATCATCATCATCATCATCATCGTGATTAGCCTATTTTTTTGTCCACTGTCCCCCAAGACGAAGGACTCTCGCAGCGATCTCCAATTACCCCTGTCTTGCGCTAGCTGATTCGAACTTGTGCCTACAAATTTTCTAATTTTACCACTCCATCTAATTTTCTGCCGCCCTCGAATGCGCCTTCCTTCCCTTGGCACCCAATACGTAAGCCTAACAGTCAGCCGGTTACCTAATCTAGGCATTGCCTAGTGCGTCCAGCTTAATTTTTCTCTATTAATGTCAACTAGAATATCGGCTATCCCTATTTGCTCTGTGATACACACAGCTCTTTACGAAGCCACGCATTTTCCACTCCTTGTGCCATTTTCACGTGTTCGTGCATGGAATAAGTTCGTAAGTCCTATCTATTATACACGTGACTGCATCGCCCAATCTCTCAGGCATAAAATGCTTTCATATCGTGTACTGTGTAGCCGAATGCGAGACAGCATGGTGCTGAAGGCGCCAGAAACCTATTGGAAATAAAAATTATCAGTTCATGGCCATGCGCGCACTTGCGGGCGAGGGCAACTAATGCAACTAATGCGCCGCCAGCCGCCATCGCCTTAATGGCGTTCACGTGCCAGAGCGTCTGCTTCAGCACCACCGCGTGCTTCGTTTTACGTCGTACTGCCATGGATGTCTGGTTAGTTGCAGTAATTTTAACCAACAGCGCTTCTTCTTTGTTTCGATGTTAACGCTTTATACGCTGTTTTATACGCAGTCAGTGGCAACTTGGGCTACAATTTGCTTTGCGTACTATCGCAGAAACAAAAAAACAGGGTAGCTTTCACAGAAGTCTAACGGTCGTCGAACCCCGGTGCGAAATTTTAAAGCGCGTGTAAATAATAATGTCAATAGTACACGTAATTACTAACAGCTTCCATTCGCAAGAGCGAAGCTGCAGAATAGGGGAAGCCAGACATACGTGAGAAATATTCGTGTCCGTGGCACCGCGACATATCTCGTTTGAACACGTGAAGGGATCTGGTGGCCGACGTCCGGTGTTTCTTATTTCGTTTTATTTCATTTTCTTTCTCGCGGACAACGTGCGCACAGGCCAGTATCGCATCGTTTTGTTCAGTCAGATGGTTATCTTTGGATGTCTGCGCGCCATGAGATATGCGACTCTATTATATACCTGCATAATATTACGCTGCAAACATCTTCCCTAACTTACCAGCAATCTTCATGGAGGATAAATCTCTGGAGCATCTTTTTAAATCTTAATCCCCCGTACAATGCAAGACCTTCGGGATCCGCGCGCGCATTTAACAACCTGCATAAGAAGCGCATCGTGACGCGTATAGTCGTGTCAAGTTCGCATGCGCCACACTGCCCGATAACATAGACAATGAACCTTGCTAGAACTAACTGTAGTGCACTATAGACTCATGTTTTCTCTCTATATCTCTTTCACTCCCCATTCCCCTCCCCACGTGTAGTGTAGCAAACTGGACTCAGTCTGGTTAACCTCCCTGCCTTTCCTTCTTCCCTTCTCTCTCTCTCTCTCTTTAGAACTAACTGTACTAAGCGTAGGGCACCCGCCGCGCTGGCTTAGCGGCTTTGTTGTTGCGATACACACGAGGTCGCGGAATCAAATGCCGGCCGCGCCGGCCACGTATCGATGGGGGCTAAATGCAAAAACCCCATGTCCCGTGCCTGGGGGCACATTAAAACTGCCCTGGTGGTCAGAATCAATCCGGAGTCCCTCCACTATACGGTGTTCCTCATAATAAAATCGTGGGTTTGGAACACAACGCCCCAGAGTTCATTCATTGATTTTAAGCGTAGGGCGCACCTGAAGAGAACAAAAGAAAGCAGCGCGAAACTACGAAGTGGGTAATGGTCATATTTTGGTTTCGTACTGTGAAATTAGCGCAATTTTATCTCTCTTCAGTACTATGCAGTAGTCAAGGACGCATTTATATGCGCTACTTATAAAAAAAAAACAAATGCTTCAAATACTTTTTTCGATATGGTAAACGCCATGACCAAATGTATAATCGGGCCACGTATTGAACGCAAACAACGTTTCACAACAAGTTAACTTGCTGATGTCAAAACTCCGAGGAGGGATATTTAACTCTTAATGCCTGTCACATAAACCTCTGACCAGTTTATTTTGTATAAAGCAAGCCTTGTCGCTGCATTCTAAACCCATAACCCAACAAAAGCAAAAACGAATCCCAGCCTCGGCTAGATATATTCCGCAATGTGCGAACTATATATAGCGAGCGTCTACAAGGCACCGAGCGATTTCTTTTTAACACCCAAAAGCCACAGTGTGCGAAGGACCCAGTCGAATGATTACTTCAGGAAGTGCATTGAAACTCGGTAAATACTGTGAGGGTGGGTAGCTGCAGTATTCCAGAGTCGTTCTATTAAGGCGGTCAGTAATAGCCAACGTGAAGGACCAACATTTATGAACACTTAATATAATACAAACCTCCTAAGTAGCGGGATAATATCCCCGCGTGTACAGCGATAACTGCGTCGAAGCGATATCACGGGATTCAACTTTCGAGGCAAGAATGATTGCAGCGCCAGTGCTTCCAGTGATAGTTATGGGACCCAATGGACACAAGTAGTTAAAAAATGAAAGAAAAAAAAAGAATGATCCTATCTGTTTTTTTCTTTTTTTTTCTACGTATCTCAATGAGCCAGCCTTGTATTCATTTGTAACCGAAATTTTCCTGATGTGTTGACAGCTGCAGGCTCTGCACATGAGCTAACGTGCGCAGTTTGTTTAACAGCTACATTAAACAGTTTTTCACTCAGATTGTCCTTAATACCAGCCCGACTCAAACCCATATAAGTTAAGCTTACATGAGCTCGTTCCAGAAAATACTTGCGATACGTTCCTGGACGGCGCCTCTTACATCTTTGACAAATCTGGCCAGCTCAGCAAACAGTCTCTAAGATTTGCATTGCAACAACTGCAGTTATAGCTACATGCAACTGGTGCTTGGACCACGCCTATATAGCGCACGCGTGTAGGCACATCAACTATTGCCGACAGCCATAGCCTTAAAGTGCACGAGCTTCAAGATACATCACATCAGCGGTCACAGGGGCTCAAGGCCCGCATATAGCGTTCACAGCTCTCCATACACGGATCTTTTCTGCATGTCCCTCTCTGAGGCTGCAGGAGTAATAGTGTCGTTAGGGAGAAATCGCGTGTCAGGAGACGTGCGCCACGCTGTCCCTCAGGGCTTTAACGGGAGCCGTGGTGACGATAGCGCACCACATGGAGCAGCGTTGCCGCGTGGAGGGGAGCGAGAAGTGCGTGTACATGCGTACGTACACGCGATCCGGCTTTCGCTTACCCTCCCCGCTAGCATAGAGAGTTCGCTCGCTAACGAGCAGTTTGCCCGACGCGGCTGCCTCCCAATGTCTCGCCTGACGGGACCCTGTCAAACTCTCTCTCTCTCTCTCTCCTTCTCATATGCTTTTTCGTTTTCTTCGGCGAAGCGAACTGCGAACAATAAAGACAACCTCAGTGCACTGTCAAACGCTTCTTAATGACTTTCTAAGAAGACCAGGCGCTTAAACACCGGAAGGGCATCATCTTACTTGGCGGGAGGCCAAGAAAAACGAATGCGCATCTAATCAGGATGTAGTGAGAGAAGTAGGAGATGGCGTTAAAAACAGGTTTTGAAAGACAATCTGAATGAAATAAAAATAAAGCAATGGAGTAGGTGAGGCATGGTTATGAGGTGAAGTTTCGTATATTATATTGGAACATACGGAAAGATGCTGTTCCCAGTGGCCTGCACATTCAGTAAAAAACCTGAAGGCACACAAAATTACCAGTTGTTAAAGAGAGGCTGAGGAGTGGATCTTCCTTTTGGGTATCCTGATGCAATTATGAAGTTTTTCGCTGCTCCCCTTCTGAAGGCTGTTGCATTTTGATACAGAAAGCATGGGCTGGCAGTGACAGCTCCCCATCGCTTGATAACACGCGCGGTGCAGGTTTATGTTAACCGCGGCTGAATGCTACTGACTTCATTACAATTTAAACCTGTACTTTGCGCATCCTAATGCTGTGATTCCAAAGCGAACGCATGGTTTACGATGGTTCTAAGCGTATATTAATGCTTTTGAATTGAGAAGACGAAGTCAGCGATTCATACAGCTCTGAATTTGACTACCGCTCTAAAGCGGACGTTACAGTTACCATGCTCTCAAAAGCAGCGTCTTTGTAAAGTCGAACACTGCAATAAATGTAACTGTAAACCAAAGCTCGCTGAGTGCGCAGCTTCAGGTAGATACCTTGAACAATACGAACGAAAAAATTTTGATGCCTTCGCCATTCATCAAAGTGGCGAAAAATGTATCAGCATGCCTTCGCTATCGCTACATCACAGTAAAATTATGTACCTTTTCAGCACGTGACATCGCATTGTTAGCGGTGATGTCCTTGTTTATTTGTTTTCAGTGGTATTGACTGAACATCCGTCGACACGCAGTAAAAATTGTTTATTTTATAGCATCACATTTCCCGCTTCTTGTCATCTTATGCTTTTGATGTTGTTATTCTATCGCAATACCCTATACTCAGTATCCCTCTGGGGCCTGTAGGGTAATATGAATAAATAAATAATCTAAATTTTTGGTCCTCAAGAAGAATTATTTGTTGGGCAAGTTGATCTTGCATTTTTATTAGGACAATTAGCGCGACAAAAAGACAACGCGCACAGGAAGGGACGACAAAGACAAGGGCTACACATAATTTTACTAGCGGGAAATGTTTAACATATATATCTTTTGTCATGCATGCGCAGAATAATACAGGCACATTTAATGAATGAATGTGTGTTGTTTAGTGGCGCAAGGGCCAGGTATGGCCAAAGAGCGCCTAGACAGCGTTAGTGATTTCGCGGTGGAATGATGAGTTCTGTGAAGTTGATGTGACGTGGCTGTAAAGGGGCCTAAAAAATAGTCGCTGTAAAGTGACTAAAATCTACGTGCAATAAGATTATGGTGATGACTAATGATCAGTACTATGAGCCTTACACTGCATTGCGGAAGAATGATACGATATACAGAACATTTAAAATGCAAAAATTAGCTACAGCACAACTGCCTCACCAGAGCCCTTGAAACTCAAGGGCCCGGAGGCATGTGCTCTACAGTACGACTATCCCAGCGGCATCCTCTAAAGAGAGGAAGCGCTACGAATGTATGGCACTAATATTTTGTAAGATTACATCTCTGAGGAAACCTAGGACTGTGTTCGTATTAAAAAGCGGTTCTGGACCGAGAAACATTGCAGCATGAAGAGGAATGTGCTGCCGGTATGCTAAGGAAAAATGTCTCTTTCTCTCAGATTCGGCTTCCCGACACTTCAGGAGGACGTGGAGTACGGTCAGCCTCTCCCCGCATCTACCACAGGTTGGAGGCTCACTCCCAGTGAGTAGAAAATTATGGGCGCCAAATGTGTGTCCTATTCTGAGACGACAGAATAGGACATCTGTTCGTCGCGATTTTGTGGCAGAGGGCCAGAATGCTAACTGTGGCTTTATCAGATGGAGCTTGTTATTTGTTTCCGCGTCCCACATGCGTTGCCAGTGGTTTCGCAGTTTTTTTTCGTAAGAAAGGCCTCAGATCTGTGACAGGCCCATCAGCGGTAGGGTTAACAGCTTGCGATGCGATTGGCGGGGCCATCTCGTTTGCCAGACCGTTACCCTCGATGCTCCTATGCCCACGCACACAGCATATAATGATATGCTGGTTAGATATGTACGCTTTACACAAGAGGGAATAGAGTTCATTAAGTACTGGATTTTTGTAAGTATAGAGTGACATCAAGGCCTTCACGACGCTTAGGGAGTCTGTATATATCGCTGATTTCTGAAGTTTTGATTTTCTTATATGCTTCACAGCAGACAGTAATGCGTAGGCCTCAGCCGTAAAGATACTTGTTTCCGGACGCGGTACATCGAATTCTGAGAAGGATGTGCCGACGGCACCATAGGACACCCCGGCCTTTGGCTTCGAAGCGTATGTGTAGAACTCTGCGCAGGAGTGCTTGTGCTGGAGTTCTAGAAAATTAATTCGGATTTCGATCTCTGGTGCGTGTTTGGTTACTTCTAAAAAAGGATATGTCACATTATATCCCCTGCCACTCCCAAGGTTGTAACAGCTTGGTTGGATGCATTAGGCGAAGCTCGAGGAGTGGGAGATGCATTTCATTAAAGTCATTTTGTGCAGTTTTACACGTTTTGTGAGGCAATGTTTGTAACTCTTATCATTCATAATAATAAACACGTCGCTTCAAATGAGCGTGCTCACGCCGTTCTACGCCAAGCCTAAAATACGTCGGGAATACGTTGCAATTAAGTAAATCATTTTACTTACCATTGTTCGCGTTACCATTGCGCGCGCACGCACACGCACACGCACACACACACACACACACACACTTACACACACACACACACACACACACATTACTTAGAAGAAGGTGACGTCTTAAGTGTAAGTGGGGTGAGTAAGCTTCAAGAGAACTCGCTACTGACCGAAGTAACAGTTCTGAAACGTTGGGCACCAAATGTGACGTGCCGTTGTGGCGGTCGGTTTCTACGAGTACCGGGACGGCATAAGACGTATCCAGACGCAGCGAGGACCAGGAAGGGACTGCCTGACCCTTCGTCTTTATTCCTCGAGCCTCCCTTGCGAGCGCGAGCTCGATGCCGATCTTAGTTGTTTTCTCCGCGCCAAGGCGCGAGACACACACGCCGCAAGCGTCGTCTGCTATCACTAGTCACAAACGTGTCTATAACGCTTAGAAGAGGAAGGCATAGAAACATAAAAAGATAGCACCTGCGTCTGTTGACTATTCGTTTCTTTTTTTTATCAATATAAGTGCGGGCCTAAGGTGACTCGCGGGGAGTGGCTGCATGCACAGGCTTTGCACCGGGATCAGGTCATGGCTATTAAGGTGATCGATGATGTCGGCAAAGAAACCGCGCTCAGGCAGTAAAGTTGTGGTATTAGCTATGGGGGTGTTTTCATGGGCTTGCTATTTTTTTCCTACCTGTCAGGCAAAAGCCCATCGCAAATTCATGTGCTCAAACACAATGGGAAGGTGATTGCAAGTGCAACACGATCACGTTAGCAACACAATCGCAAGTGCCTCCTTGAAACCTGAAATTGGGAGCTATTTTGCTGTTATCTCATTTCTTTACTGGTTTGCTTGTATCACTGACTAGTGCCCTTGAACTTTGTGTTGGTTAAAGCGGTAACATGCGAGCACATACATTGCACGTGCCTCCGAGCACTTTATATATATATATATATATATATATATATATATATATATATATATATATATATATATATATATATATATATATATATATATATATATAAAATCTCTCATGCCCCAAATTCTCACACTCGAGCTCCCGATATGGGACATTACATCCCAACCGCTGAATCACTGAAGCCACGGAACGACAATGCAGTCGTATTTCATGAACATACGACGCGAAAATTTGGCGTGATATCACTGGCACGCGGGATGCTATTGAGGGCGACCTCATGGACTTGAATATATGGGCTAGCATGACACTGTAGAGAAGGGGATGAGAGATAACGATAGCCAAGTGAGTAATCCACTAAAAGCATCATTTACCCCATGCGAGGACGATGCCACCCATCAATGTCGGCATGCGAAAAATTGTGGACGCGGCCTGCGTTTCCGCGCATTCGGAGGAGCGGAAATTTATGGCTGTCGTCCCCCCGCATATGGAAGCGTCATCCAAATACACTAAGAGTAATGCGCACAGTTTAGGCGTGCCGACCCGCTCCTGAGTTGGTTTGTCTTTATTATCGATGCGGCTGGACGTCACGCCGAGATTTCTCGCATCTGTATTTATCAGTAGTCAATTTATATTTATGACGTCGTAAACGCGTCAGTTAAAGCGTCCTGCTCTCGTCGATCCTTCCTATAGAGAATTGTGTGCTTTCTGTCTGGCTAATGGCAAGCGTCGGGCGGCCCCACCGTATATGATAATGCTCTATAGGAGAGAAGTATGTACAGAGAACTACATTCTAACTCAGCAGTTCTGTGCAGCGTAGCAAAAGCTACAGATCACCTGGGCGAACCTTAAAGGATGACCAGACGACCGGCTACTCCATTGTTCGTCTCTGATCGTCTATGAATACTGCGTCGAAATACTGCGTCGAAATACTGCGTCGAAATACTGCGTCGAAATACTACGTCACGGGAGGATTATTAGCGCATAGGGGGCGAGTGATCCTCCCTCTTCTGAAAGACGCAGTCCGCCCTCGTAAATGATTGGCTAACACAATGCTTAGCGTTGGCTGCACTGCGCGGTTCTGGGGATACGAAATACAAGCGCTCCGGAGTGCTATGTCCGTTCATGCACTCCACTCGTACGCCTACTAAAATGTCACGATAAGCGAGCAGGCTTGGGCGTTCAAGGTTATTGCAATTGCAAAACACAATGGTACGTATCTGAGTCATTGCTACAAAAGGCAGGTGCCACAAAATACGGCACCAGTGCAACGTGAAGCAGGCTTATTAAGAGTAGATTATTTTCTCTACCCGCAAGCGAGCTACGGTACATTTGCCATTTGCCTTCCTAATGGCAACACAGGTTGTTCTTAGAGTGAAAATCTAAGTGTGAACCGCACGTGCCAGAACACGATTGTGTGACGTATAGTTTCATCGCGTATGCCACATCTACGCGCTACATGCCATTCAAGTAAACAAAATGTACGCATCTGTTGGCGATGGAAAACTTTAGTTACAGGAGAAAAAGAAAAGGCTCAGTGACCTCAACTGGAAAATATCAGTATCAGCGTTGAATTAACACTTCCTAGGCTAGATTTAATGCGGCAATCCGTCTTGTAGGAAAGCTGACCTTGCAATCAGTAAATCCCTCTGAAAGTTTCAGTCAAGAAAATACGAAAAAAGCTACCAGGTGCACATAAAGAATAAAAAGAAAGAAAGGTCAGCAGCGGAGCAGGAGTCCTTGAGCTTGTAATGAATATTTATGCTGTAAACGAGCTTTCGTGCGCAGCCAAAATGCATTAACATAACCAAGATGCCATGGTAAGCCACTGAAAGTTGTTACTGCATTTCTGCCACTAACACTGCACAAGTTGCTGTCAACTTGAGGCATCTAGCGAGATTCCGCAAATAATTTTTTTTTCTGCTCCTTTCAACAGCTTGACATAAAACTCGGCCGCACTACTTGAGCGTGACCACATTGATGAGGTATGCGTTTCTACCATTGAAGAAGTGCCGTCTGGCGCTGGAAATGGGTATCGTCACATTATCGCTGTGTTGTTTCCTGACAGAACTTTAGTTTTCTTTCTTTAAAAAAAATATTCTGAAATGAAAGCTCAAGTCACATATTTGTCCAAGACCGTGCTGTAAAGAAGCCCATCGTTGTCGGCTTCATCCTTGCTCTTAGTTTGCTTGCCCACCTTTCGAAGCCGGTACTTGTCGTGTATTACAGTTCAGGAGATATCTCTTAAATTTTCATGTTACTTTTCGCGCTGAAAAGTTTTAAGCCCGGTACACATCAGCCCTCTGGCTCGTTTAATATCAAGTAAAAAAAAATAAGAAATGAACGCTTCAAGGACGCTAGAGTGACGTGGCAAATGGACAAATAAAGAAACAATCAATCATAAATAGGCACCGAATCACAATCGACATCCACCTGTTTCCAAGTTCAATGTATTACGAAGTGTATGCGCTCAGAAAATGGGCACGCAGTGCAATTTTGCATAGAACGCAGACAACGCGAATGCCTCGTCTAGATCACATTTATCTGGGCAAGAGTGAATGCTAACTCGAAGCTCTCCAAATGACAGACTGCGAGACCACCCTAACGAGTTCGTAATTAGTTTCCAATTCACTCCCTGCGTGGTGCCTCTTTGGGTCGAGCATTTCCGTGTACCTAAGACGGCGGGCCCGCAGATGCGACTGAAACACCATCTGCGACGTGTGTGCACATGTGCTCTGATGGTCGCAGGTCGACCCTTCAGTCTTCAGTGCTCAAACTAAGTTTTAATCGAGCGTAAGGAGCTTTATTTTACATATCCATCCCCATGAAACGAATAAATGTTACTTTTTGAATCTAGATGAAAGATTTATTCATATTACTGCAAGCAAGCCAACCACAAAAAGACTCTCTCGTTTATGCATTTCGACGTGCAATAACGACTGCCACAGTGAATGTCTCCCCATTTCCACCGACATTAAATGGCAGAGACAATCGTGTTCAACATCTTAGCGGTCTCTACTGTTTTATGCTATGAGATAAATATAGTTGAGCACAGACCTGGTTACGTTACTTGCGGGATCCTGCACTGACGACTTCACCCTATATACGCGCCAAATTCGATCATCGTCTATGTTTTACTTGCTTTCTTATGTAAACTTTGTCGGCTTAGAGATAATCTGCTTAGACATATATTTCAAACCTTTTCTATGCAGTGCAGTACAGTATTTTCTACACAGTAAATTAACGTTCTTATATGCACCTTGGTTTAATAAAGAGTAACAATATGGGGTAACCAGCTCCCTTGTCTTGCGTACTAGCGTCTCTCGTTTCATGGTAAAATCTAAGAACAAAGATGCTCTGCCCGGTTTCTTTTGCTCAAGTAAGTGCTTGGCCTGCTGCTCAAATGCATTTTTGGAGTTGCAAGTTATTGCTGTAAAGGACACAAACCAAATCAACTAAATTACTTTTTTAAAACGCGAGGACCGTCGTCATAATAATCTCGGCATTTTTGTGTGTATAAAGTTATGCGTATCATAATTGGCATAGTGGATAGTATAGTATAGTGTAGTATAGTATAGTATAATATAGTATAGTATAGTATAGTACTGCATAGTACTACAGAAACTGTCAATTCTTAGCTAACTTTTCAATTGTTTGGCGGCGCAGCTTCACATACATTTCTTTCGTCGCGCACTCACACCCGTTCCCACGCATGCAGGCACCGAAACAAACAATAAGGAGAAGAATTGTTGCACACAGAACTCCTAAAAAAAAAATTCTGCTGTTTTGCGAGCCAAAACCACCATCCGATTATGAGGCACGCCGTAGGCGGGAAGGGGGAAGGGTGATCCGGATTAATTTTTACCTCCTAGGGTTCCCACACAACTCTTCTCACTTGGCTACTTTTGGCGTGAAAGCAAACGTACGCAAATTACGCTATACTCCGAGTTGAGCCCACTAAAACGCTCTGGCGTGACCGGAATCCCATGCGTTACGAAGCGGTTCGCGCGCTTCCGCCTAAAGACTGATCGGAACTGCCGTGACCAAGGATGACCGCGGCGTGCCAAAATGTCATCTGCACTGGCAGAGAGGCAAGCGTGGTGCGCCCGTATGTCACCGCCGCTTGCGTGTCGCTGTCCACTCGCGTTTTGCACGCCTCGAAGCAGGCATCGTCTGTCGAGGTAGACTAGCCTAGAGAAGTAAGGGCGACGGAGCGGAAGGCCCTTCTAGCCCAAAGCGTGAACGGAGCGTTGTATTGCACTGGGGACGGGTGTGAGTTGACCTTAAAGTGCAATTTAATGGCCACCGAACACTGCGCCACCACTCTACACGAGCGCCAGTGGCGAAGCAGATGCAGCAGCTGCCGACGCCACCGATCACGAGGAACCGCTTGCGGGCTCCGAATACGGAGTGCTGCATAATGCATCACAGGGGGGCACTCATGGGCCGCAGGCCGCGTGGAAAATTATGCAGGCGATGACGCTAATACTCTCGAGGATTCGGGCCGGCCGCTTCCAGAGCTGGTGTGTCGGTGACGCTCTCGCGCGACACGGATGCGGCTGAAACGCACCTGCCGCTGTAGCACGCAGCAGAAAGCGAGGCCAACAAGACCCTTGCCTTGCCGCTGAGTGGAACACAATATAGTAAAGTAACTCGACGCATCTGCATTGTACGTTTCTATTTGGCACTTCTCGATTCACCGAGACAGCCTTGGAAAACTCGATTAAGGATGGCTCCAGAGCGCAGTAAACGGTCGTGTTAAAGAGAGTCACGTGGCCGAGGCGCGATGCATTGTACCAGAAGGAAACATTGTTGGCATTAAAATTAAGTTTAAGTCTCAGAATGCAACACGCCCGTTTCTTTTATACGGGGCATGATGGGTCAGTGTTGGCTGTTTCCATAGGTGCTGCGTACAGAGTGATAGGAATGCTTCACAGTGCCATGACGCGCTGCTTTTGTTTCTTTTTTTGTTTTATTGCAAAAAAGAAAGCTGTCATTGTCGCGACACAGGCACGAAAAATGCACTGTCATACGGCGCGCACGCACATGAACAATGGCAAAGAGAGAGAGAGAGGGAGAAAGAGAGAGAGAGTATTTTTCGCCAAGCGAAATACAGTTGCATTAGGATAAACCACAACGGTACGAGAAGCAAAACTCCGCGTTTTTCGTCCATACGTTTTACCAATTATAAGTCTACTCAAGGCGTAATCTCGGTCAATCTCGGCCAGTGCACGGTACATCCAATTCGTTTTTGTGTGTTTCCGAACTACACTACGGTTTTTTTCTACACAGAAAAAAATTCATTAGGGACGCTTTGGTGTTTTACGTAGTGGGCCTTTTAGTTCTGTTCTGTAATTGCTCTTACTCTAAAGCGTAACAGTAGTTTATACTTTAGTGAACAGTCAAATAAGGTGCGGGTGCGTTCCTTGCTCTGGGTATTTACAAGGAACTTTCTATGCGGGGAATATCGTAAGTGTGTCCGGATTATGGGCTGCAAAGGCATTGTATCATATGCGCATTTGCTCAGACGACATTGTCTACTAGTCTTTCTCGCAAGACCTGAATGAACTTGCGGTTCGAACTTTTTCTGAATCATTTCTCCTTTAAGGCTGCCGCATGGCGACATGCAGTGGTCACAGCACCCGTAACGACGTCCTTGCTCGCTCTACAGTGCTCAGCGATTGAAACGCGACACTCGGACAACATGGTGGCCGGTACTTTCTTGCCCCACCGGTGGGCGTTGGCGACAATGAGATTATGCATTTTTGTGTTACACGAAAGCGAGAATCTCTTTGATACATCGTAATTGCATTCGGCCTCCTTAGCGATCAGCTAGCGATCACCTGTGGCGCATAAAGCACCGCCCGCCATGCTGTCTGAGTAACGCGTTTCCATCGCTGACCACATTTACGATGATTGTTGAGATGGCGGTTGCTATAAATGTAGAACGAGGCCTCTCTCTTCTTTCGGCACCACGGTAAGTTTATGCAGGAAATCAATCAGCTAGAGACACTTCACATAAGGAGGGCAGCAAGTGGTCTCAGAATAACGCGCAAACTAAACTATGCTGCCCTTGTAAGCGTTAATTTGCTCCTTTCTGACATTTGTATAGCAGCTGACGCCAGCCTTCTATCGAATTAGATAGTGCATAATAGCCAGAGAGAGAGAGAGAGAGAGAGAGACAGAAAGAGATGAGAGTGCAAAGGCCAGGCTTCTGGTTTACAGTTTAACTAAGAGAGGCTTCCGGATTACTATACCCTACACTGAATCAGCAAATATTCAATCCAGACTAGATCGCACAGCATTTTTATATTATTTTTTGTTTGGTTGGTGTCGGTCTGCTGTTATTCTTTTCTTGCGTTTACAGGACGTTTGCTTCATCTAACGAGTTCTCCTCCTAGCCTCTTTTCTTTTTCTGCCGAAATGCGCATATCGCATATATATTTTTCTGCCGCACAAGAGTGACAGACTGTAACCAATGATGTGTGTGCCGTGTTATGTGCCCTCTATCTCTTCTCCCCATCTTTCATCCCCCCCCATCCCGCTCCCATGTGTAGGGTAGCAAACCGGTTAGGCAAAACTGGTTAACCTCCCTGCCTTCCTTCTCCACTTTTTCCTTCCTTCCTTCCTGCCGAAATGGACATGACACACGCTCATAGCATATCGCTAGTGCCGTATCCTTGGTTAGGCAACCAAATAAAGAACAAGTGCGCCGATTGGAGAAGCTACACATGCCGCGCTGCCGACCGTGAGAGCGCACGTTAGTAAGGCTGTTCGCTCTTGCCGTTTCGTCTTTGTGCACTAACCACCACATAAGCCTCTCTTCGATATGCGCATTTTTTTTTTCATTCAGTCTCTGCATCCACCTTGCTGTAGTTTTCTACTGATCTGGCTCACACTAAGGGGGAAACTGACCGGGCAGCCGGTTCGGCACCTTAACGCATACGTCAGCCCGGTCGGCTGCACCCTATACATCACGTCTCGGCTCTTTGGGCCCAATTTCGCTTATCCTCGCTCGATGTTCTGCCAGCCGTCGCGGACTTCTCTTCGAGTACAGGAGTCGGCTTTTATTGGGATTTCGCGCCGTGCCTCCCGGTATTACACAGAAGCAGACCGAACCAATCATCTGTTCTTAATGGAAAGGCGGCAAGCAGAATTGCGGACCCGCAAAGCATTGGCTCTCGTAACGGAAAGCTCAACACGAACTTCGTTTTGCTGCTGCTGCAGGTATATGTCTTGACCATGCTTCTTTCTTTCTTTCTTTCTTTCTTTCTTTCTTTCTTTCTTTCTTTCTTCAGTTTCCTTCGTTTTCTTTCATTTTATTTCTTTCTTTCCTTCCTTTTCTTTTCTTTTCTGTGCTTTGCTTTGGTCTGCTCTGTTTTGCCTTGCTTAGATTATACACAGACGTTCCAGTTAAGAAGTTTATGGGTCTTAATTTCTCCTTTCAGCAACTGAGTGGAGAATTGGCAAATGAAGTAAGCGAGAATAGTTGACGAAGTGTAACAAAGTGGCCCCTGCATGGTCGTTAGGAAAGCGAAGAACATTATTTGCTTGGTCGGTTACGAAAAAAGTGTCAACCTGTGGAGACAGCTCAGTTCCAGCACTACACCGTGAGGCGCGGCCGTGCGTGAGGCGTCTTTCAGATGAACACTCCTTCCGCCATACGGCTCCGTTGTCTGCGCTGTGGGTAGATAAAAGAAATAAATGAAGCAAGAAACAAAGAAAGAGAGCAAGAAGAAAGGAAAGGAAGGGAGCTTGAACTTGTCGATATGCGGATACCGGAAGAGAGTTATCGGATCGCTGGATCTGGATCTCCCGTACACTCACATTGTTTCTTTTCTTGTTTTTGTTTTTGCTGGTGCGGGATGCTTCACTTAACTAGTTCTTTTCTTTATGTGCTTCATCGTAAACTCCGCGTTTTGCTTTTACTTGTACGTTGATGCATTGCGTAAAGAGTCGTGGTATCTGAACGCACATTTCTTTTTATTTGAGCTTCCTTAAATATGTCGTATATGTCCATAAACTCTAGTCAGTGCTTACGAATCCCAGCCAAATGCCTTACTGCCTACATAGTTTAGCTTGTTATGTAGGGAGAAACCAAGTAACGTAGAGCAGCACACTATGTAATGAAAAACGGAACGTTCCTCGCCAATTCACTCGCAGGAGATACAGATATGCTCCACTGGCAAAAAGGTCGTTTCAGTTTCGTTCACCGTATATGCTAAAAATGGCGACGGAGTCGCATTTGCGGGAGTTTGCGCATATCGTGGAATACGAAAACGTACATTCATTCCGCACGCGAGCTCATCAGCAACAGGCAACCAAAGAAAAATTCGGGAAGCTCGCGATGCACAGAATCCATCATTAACTGCAGGCATCAAGGAAGCGAGAAAGCACGAGGTCGCGGGATCGAATCCCGGCCACGGCGGCCGCATTTCGATGGGGGCGAAATGCGAAAACACCCGTGTGCTTAGATTTAGGTGCACGTTAAAGAACCCCAGGTGGTCAAAATTTCCGGAGTCCTCCACTACGGCGTGCCTCATAATCAGAAAGTGGTTTTGGCACGTAAAATCCCAAATATTATTATTATTAAGGAAGCGAGAATGGCCTTGATGATCAATGACGACGGCCACGTTGAAAAGAAACAGCGAAATTTTATGCGGTACGCAAGCAAATATGCGCACGTGACCTAATTTTCTTGGGAGCATGCGCCGAGCAACTGCGGAAAGCTCCCCGAAACGCAGTAGCACGAAATACGTGGTCCGTCTCTGATCAGCGTGGCAGATACAGTCGCGTACCAACCTTCTTCTGCTCTCATCATAAAATGAATTTCTTTGCCTATTCCACGAAGCAGGAGTGCCACGTCCTTCATCACGTTATTCTAATGCACATTTGCCTCGAGAAAGAAACGAGAGCAACAACGTTTTGCAAAATCCAAAGCTAAACACGATAGAATATGGAGACTATACGGGAAAGCGTCGGAAGTGAATGAAGCAATAGTAAACAAAGCGTTGTGTGGCTGCGGCTTGGCTGCGCTCGAAAAGGTTCTCTATCAGCCGCCTACGCGGTGTGCAACACGCACGCTCGTCTAACTCTGCTGTCTAAAATCTACAAACTGTATACAGGGGCGCGAGTGTCAGGTGACCTGTGCACGACAGCCGCCTTGCGCTCGTGCCAGACAGCAGCCTCTACAGACGAGATAGGGCCGAGTTCTCTGAAGACCCTCGCTGCGACGGCTAAGAAAACACGTCCTCGGGTCGTATATAGAAAGAGGGAGAGCGGAAGAAGTTCTTGCGCTAGCGAAGTGGCCACTCCCCGCTGCCACCGCCGTGAAACACTCGGCGCGGGTGGTCGGGCCAACCGGCGCTCTCTTCCGAAGGGTCTCGGTGGGGAATCGAACGCTAATGGTTTTATTATCCCTGCCTTCGCGATCGGTGCACTCGGGCCCAGGCCCTTTCGCTCAGCCCACAGTTCGCCTACATACTGCACCAGTGAAAGGAGGGGGGGGGGGGGCGGGGGCAACAAAGGGGGAGAATGAAGCTCGGTGCTCCGCTTTCGACGTGTTAACGAGAACGGCCGCCGCGCCCCGCTCCTGCCACTCCAAATGACCGGAAAAACGGACGCACTTACCACGTGCCGGGCTAAGCTAGGGGTTCCGGCAAAACAACGATGGCTCCGCCCTGCGTCCTCGTACAGAAACTCGTACAGAAACGACCAGCTCGTAACGCGAGAAGACTTCCATGAGCCCTGGGAGAAATCGCCAATGGCCCAGGAGTGTCGAGCTCGATAACATGCCTCCGAAGACACGAAAAAGCGGCTAAAAGAACCGCTAGCTTGTAAGAAATTCTGGCTAGAAAAAAAAAAAAAGAAAGTTAAAGCTGACACAGACTAGCACGCCTGAAACGAGGCGCAGAGCATGCGCTGTGTAGTAGAGCCGGCCGTTAGTGACAAAGGCCGCGCGGATAATTCAAGCCGCCTCGCGGTAATGGCCCAGCCGTGCTGGACCCGATATACCGCTGCGCGCTGGGATTACGATGTGACGCCTCCACAACGTCCACTGCTCTCCCTGGGAGACCGCTGCGATGTCCTTCCACAGGCGACCTCTCCTACGGGAAGTAAGAACTCTCGTTATACGTGTCGGGCTATCGTTGTGCACAATGTAGATCTTGCGCTGCAGGCTCGTTTTATTAGTTAGCGCTCGCGGCACGATTGGGGCACGCGTAGACTCTTTGGCGAGACGTGACTGGAGCAAAAATGTTCCATCACTTAACCAGGAAGTAGAACGCTGCCTAAAGTGATGATGATGATATTGGTGGGGTTTATTGGCGCAAGTGCCTGATGTCTGCCTAAAGTATTTCTTCTGGTGTGTCTTTTTTGTGTCTCTCTATACGTTTCTAAAGGTTCATTGTTCTGTAGTGTAGACAATATACTTTCATGAGTTCAGCACACGCACCCATTATTTTTGGAGATAGGACGGTGGTCAGAGTGTTCTCGATGGCTCACGCTTTTATAGAGGTCTCTTCTTACAGCATAATGTGAAAAAATAAAGCAACCATCTTTAGGAGAAGTTCGAAAAAGACTAACGCGTCCAAGCGTAATCGAATTTAAACAACACCCGATGGCACTGAATGGACCCTGACTTGCGACTTCGCGTGCCACCCGGGCACTCCTGTCGTGAAACAACTTCAGTGCAGCGCCTGTTTTTGGGCGTCGCATCCATTCCTCGTCGAAATAGCAAACATCGTCGTATGCCACTCTTGCGGACTCTATGAAACTACAGCGCGCATTTTGCGCGACTGTTCATCTTTCGACTCTTCACGATAGCGTTCTCGGATTCAAGGTTCCTGGGACCTTGGCCGAGGCTATATACGCACTAATGTACTTCTTCAAGGCAACTGGCCTGTACGAGCGCTTGTAACCCTACTAGTGAGTGAAAATTCATTTACGGAGTATGCGAACAATGAGTCTCCTGCTTCCTTCTTTAATTCTCCATCCCCTTCCGCGCGAGCAGGGTAGTCAGGAGGAGGAGGAAAAACTTTATTTGCTATAATTGGTTAGAAATTAGCGGTGGCAGATGCGGTCGGCTGTCTTCACGGTCTTCTTCCCCATCTGCGCAGGGTCGACGCCCCTATTCCAGGGCACCACTGAGGGTGGCTACTCGGCGAGCGTGCCTTACTAGTCCATGCTGGACTTTCGGGTCGCTGCTGGAGAGCACCCTCTCCCACTGCTCCGCACTCGGGTCTTTTATTTGAAGGAATTGTTGATTCTGAACGCATTCCCATGTAATGTGATATAAGGTGGGCTTGGCGCCGCACCAGGGGCAAATGTCTCTATACTGGGTGGGAAACATCTTGCTTAGTGTGTTTAGGTTTGGATATGTTCCTGTCTGCAGCCTCCTCCAAGAGGTTGCTTCATGCTGATTTAGGCTGTTGTGGGGTGGAGGGTATTTGATTCGGACCCCCTTATAGTAATTCAAAATGGCTGAGTAGCTTGGGTTGACTGGTATGGGTTCCTCAGGGTCGGTGCTTGTGGCCGCTCGGTTTGTGTGCTCTCGAGCTGCCTTGTCCGCCCTTAGGTTCCCTTCTATTCCAGCGTGTCCCGGTACCCAGAAAATTGTATGCCTGACTTTGTTGTTAGCCCTGCAGGAGCGGAGGATGTGAAGCGCTCTGCGTCCTATTCTGCCGTTCATGTAATTCCGACACGTAGTTTGCGAGTCGGTGAGTATTGTTAAAGACCTTTCGGATCGGTAGCCCTCCACTGCCGCTAGAGCTACGGCTATTTCCTCAGCTTCCGTTACCGAGCAGTCCTTCATTGACGCGCTGCTGATCTCTTTGTAGTCCTGGCTTATTACTATCGCAGCTGTCTTTACTATGTTTGTGCCTCTTTGCTTGGCGTATACTGCAGCATCTGTGTATACTGTTGTGTTTTTTGTGGCCAGGTACTTTTCGACGTATTTCGCCCTTGCGTCCCTTCGCGCCGTGTGGAGGTTTGGGTCCATGTTTTTGGGTAGGGGGCTAACAGTGTATGTTTTCCGATATTCATCAGGAATCCCCTCCGTTCTTTGGGTTTCTTTGATTGATTCCGTGAAGCCTAGCCTTATTAGCAGTTCCCTTCCCGTTTTGGTCTGCTGGAGTCTCATGAGCTGTGCGATACTTTGGGCTTCTTTTAATTCTTCGAAGGTGTTGCTTAAACCAAGTGCCATTAGTTTCTCTGTCGATGTATTGTTCGGCAGGTGAAGTGCTGTTTTGTACGCTTTGCGTAAAATTGTGTCCGCTTCTTGTATTTCCTGTTTGGTGCAGTTGAAGTACGGGAGTGAGTATGCGACCCTGCTGACCACCAGGTTGCCAACCAGCTTAAGTGTGTCTCCTTCTTTCATCCCATATCTCTTTTGTGACACCCGCGTGATCATGCGTGCTATTTGGGTTGTTGACTGCTTGAGTGTTTTCAGCGTGTGGGTGCAGCGCTGGTTGGATTGCACCCACATTCCAAGGATCCTGATTTGTTGGCTTTCGGGTATCGGCTGCCCCTTTAGCCATATGTTAAGGCTTTCTTTGCTTTTCTTGCCCCGTGTAATTCTCAGAAGCTCGGATTTCTCCGTGGAGCACTCAAGGCCTCTTTCCCCGACGTATTCTTCCACGCAAGTGGCTGCTTCTTGCAGATAGCTTTCTTTTTGGCACAGCGAGCCTTTAGTGGCCCAGATAGTGATGTCATCTGCATAAATGGCGTGTTTTATGCCTTCGATTTTGCTTAGTTTATGCCCTAGGCCAATCATAGAGATGTTAAAGAGTATCGGGGAAATTACTGAACCTTGGGGTGTCCCCTTGTTTGGTGTGGGGAATTTTTGTGATCGAATCTCTCCCAAACCTATTGTTGCTGTTCTATTGGAGAGGAAAGCTTTGACGTATCCGTGTACTTTCTTCCCGCAGTCTACACTGCTAAGGCCCTCCAGGATTGCCGCGTGGCTTACGTTGTCAAAAGCTCCTTTTATGTCTAGCGCCATTAAAATGTGTTCTCCGTTGTATGGTATGTTGCTGAGAACCTCATGTTTAATTTGGAGAAGGACATCCTGTGTCGAAAGCTTGGATCGGAAACCGAACCTACTATGGGGGTATAGCTCGTTTCCCTCCATGCAATGTTGTAGTCTTTTTGTTACTATCCTCTCATATAATTTGCCTAAGCACGATGTCAGGGAGATTGGTCGTAAGTTTGTTACCTGTAGCTTTTTACCTGGTTTGGGAATCATTACAATCTCGGCGTGTTTCCATTCCTCTGGTACCGTTTCCGCAGCCCAGTGTTGGTTGAGGAAGGCGGTGAGTTGTTCCACCTGTTCGTCCCCTAGATTTCGAATAAGTCAATTTCTGATTTTGTCCGCGCCCGCTGCTGTATTCTTTTTTACGCTTCTTATGGCCGCGTACACCTCTTCTTTTGTGATTGGCCTGTCCAGCAGCTAGTTTTCTTTCCCTTTGTATTGTTGTGTGTAGGACGCCGGGTGGTCATGTCCGAAACATTTGACTCTGACCTGCTCTAGCAGTTCCGAGTCCGGTCCCTCGAATTGGTGTACCAGGCGGTGTATGGCCTTATTGTTTTCAGATTTTGTTTTTGTGGGGTCCAGGAGCGCCTTGAGTATGTGCCATGTTTTTGCCGTGCTAAGCGTTCCGTTTAGGGACTCGCTAAACTGTTGCCAGTTTTGCCTAGTCAGCTGAGCCGCATACTCCTCCGCCTCCTTGGTTATCTCTGCGATTTTCTTTTTGAGCTTCCTGTTTAGCCTTTGTTTTTTCCATCTTTTAGTGAGCCCGCGTCTTGCCTCCCATAGCTTGAGTAGTCGCGAGTCCACCTCAGGTGTTTCCTCTGTTCTGTCTATTTCTTTGGTGTACTTGTCGAGCACCTCCCTGAGCTTGTTTCCCCAGCCTTCTAGCGACTCGATGTTTCCCTCTATAGTTTTGCATTCCTTCCTGAAGGCATTCCAATCCGTCACCTTGGTGGTGCCAATTTTGCGTTTTATTCTTCCGGTTGCCAATTGCGTTTTTAGGATGTAGTGATCGCTGCCCAGATTCTCCAGCAGGTTTTCCCATACCGCCTTGTCTGTTCCCCGGATGTATGTCAGGTCGGGGCATGTGTCGGAGCTTACGCTGTTACCTAGTCTGGTTGGCGTACTGTCGTCTGTTATGAGGGTGCAGCCGTACATATCTGCTGCTTCCTTAACTTGCATGCCTTTCTTGTCTGGTTTTTTGTAACCCCAGGTCAGATCTTTGGCGTTGAAATCTCCTACAATCACTAGGGCGTTTGTTTTGGCTAATTTGCTCGCTCCTGCAAAAAGTTTGCGGAAGTCGGCCTCTTTTTGACTCGGAGGACTATAGAGATTTATGACAAAGACACTGCTGTCTTTTCTTTTCTTTTTTGGAATGAGTTCGACAATACCGTGGTCTATGTCTGTGTCGGCTATGCTGTCGTGTGCTATGGCGGTGAGGGATTTACTGATTAGTATTGCTGTGCGTTCTTTTTCATAGCACGTGTAGCTAAAAGGCTACACGTGCTATGAAAAAGAACGCACAGCAGGGTAGTCAACTAGGCGCCACCTTGGCTAACATAATTCCCGCCTTTCTTTCCTTACCTCTCCCTCATAAAATGTATATCAAGAGAGTAACAGTCCTCCCTACTTAACAATATTGCATTTCTCTATATGAAAGAATAAACAAAAGCTCAATGAGGCATGTCTGCAGCACCGTGCGAGCCCTCGTAGAAAAATAAAGAAAGAAAAGAAACGAGGTGGTGCCGCCCTTGTGTGCGCTGCCTGTCGGAAGTCTCTGTGCAAGGCTGCAACTTTCCCCTTTTTTCAAGCAACACGGTAATTGACCAAAACCACGGAGTAAGACATTTAGGAGGTGAAACTCCCGTCAGCGCGAGCGAGCGCGGGCGACCAGATAAAGTCACAATTGTTGTATGCGCCGACGGGGCCATATACAGTGGCGGCGCCATGCGGCGCGTCGTAGAAGCCGCAGCGAAAAAAAAATGCAGCGCCCGGGCACCGGCGTGCTTTCAACGGCGGTAATTTCTTTCCAGGCCGCCAGGCGCCGCCAGCACGATAACGGCTCCGCGGGCTTGTGACCTTTTCTGGTCGCCGCAAACAGCGGAGTTTCCTCTCCTAAATGTTTCTTGCTCCGTGACCAAAACGCAGCGTTTCAGTCACCGGACGCGCCTCAAAATCAGTGGCTTTAGCGTTGTGCTTCTTAACCGGACGGAGGTGGCGGGTTTGGTTCTATACTGTGGCCACATTGAGACGGGAGCAAGTCTCACTGAGCTTGTAAAGAAATCGCGGCTGAAAGCCCTACCTAGTTGGTACCGGTCAGTCCTGGGCAAAGGAAGTTCGCCCGTTCAGCCTCTTCCTTCTCCTCGATTTCGTTGCTGCTCTGCGACGCGCCGGCTGGATGGGCATGATTTTGTTTTTCAAGAACACCTTTCCTTCCGCCGAGAGGGCTTCACCTCTTCTTGAATTTCTGCGTGTCTCTAGTGAGGCGCCGAGCAAGGCCTATGAAGATAGTAGGAGTCGTTGAAGATCTCTCCTTTCCCTGTCAGTCCATGCACCGTCACCAAACCAGCGCCCTCCCTGCTAAGCCTCTTTGGGCTAACGTACCCAACTTCATCGCCTGTCTGCCTCTCCTTTCTCGCTCTTGAGGCACACTTATGTCTGTTGTTATCAGAGTCTCCTTACTACCTTTAACGTTATAGTTATGCCCCGCTATGTCGCACACCGAGAAAGAAGGAACAGTTCAACGTGATTCGCTCTAACTCTATCACCATGAATTCAGAGCAAGAGGAACAGCTATACTGCCATGGGAGTTCTTTCGTACCAAGTGCCTTCCAGAAAAGAAGACGATTACCAAAATAAGGGTGGGGAAAAATGTGCTCTCCTATTTACCGAGGCCCAAATGAATACTTCAAGCACTGAAGACTTGATGTTCGCGTAATCACTTAGAAAGAGGGAGAAAAAAACGAGGAGGGAGAACAGCTGTTCTTTTGTGCAGCCATTTGGGCCTACAATTCCGCCACCTGTTTTTCAAGCGTGTAGCGCTGATATCTTCTTATTCTTTTCATCTGTGTTTAGCCGGTACGACTATCTCTTGCGTTTTCTATTAAATGCAGATAGTGCTTTGAACCTGTACAGATCCTTTTATTCGGAACTGTTCTCTTCGCTAAGGTGGGTAATAAACTTCCTCTCATTCTTTGCTGTCAGTAAAATACCCTAGAAGGCCAGTGCATTACGAAGTGGTGCTCGACTCACGAACAAGATTTTTTTCATGCCAGCCGACGTTACAAGCTCGAATCTCAACTGCTATCAATAAGCGATTATGAGGACGTCGAGTTTATTGTTTTTATGTCCCAGTTCTGCCTTAGATAATTTGTTAAAACGCTGCTGACCCATCGTTAAAGCTTCGTTAGGAACAGCCGAGAAGAAGCAAAAATGCTAAATGAAGGAAGTGCTTCGTTAAACACTAAGCGGAAGATTCTGCTGAAGTAATGACTGGTCTGTGTTTCTTAAATGCTGCGTAAGACTCTACCTTGCGGGAGCTCTATTGAGAACAAATTCGATTTGTCGTGAATATCCAACGCACTTATTTATTCAGCAAAGCAACTGTTCGGTGAATTTATTTTGTTAGTATAGCGGTAATTATGCTACGAGTGTGAGAAGTTCGTCTTAAATTCTTGGATTGCTTTGTAAATGAAGACTGCGTTAGTTACTTAGTTACAGTTTACTGTGGTTTGATGCAAGTTCATGTCAACTTTGCCAATTCAAGACAACATGTGAATGAAGGGGTGTTGTTTATAATAACAGCGATATGCTAATAACTGGACGACGCTTATAGACGCTTCTTTTACCCTTATGGCCTTTTGCGAAAACGTGAGCGACAACATTAAACTCATTAGTGGGGAAAGTGCGCTATATAATTGATTAGATGACCACCAGCGTAATTCATTTTTCAACTGTTCATGCCCGTGAAAATCAACACGAATGAGTCGAGTTATCGCACCCGGTAAAGAAAAAAAAATATTCTGGGATTTTACATGCCAAAACCTCACCGTTTGGATGCATTATTATAAGGCACGCCGTTGTGGGAGATTGCGGAATAAATGTTACCACCAGGGGGCGCTTAACGTGTGCGTGTTTTTTTCACGTGACCTGTTTTTTCAGGGCTCTGTAGCGGCAACGAAATCAAGTTTTTTCTGCATGCTTTGAGCTTGTTTCTATTATTGATTTGCTCACTTTTTAGCCTTTAAATAATACTTGAATAGCTTTCTCTTTATTCTCCTTTTTTCGTGTGCGTGGGTATGTTTCGTGTATATTTGGTTTTGCAGGATAGTCAGAGCGTCCTTTCGCGCCACGTGTTTCAACACGTGCAACCGGGTGGGACGTTAAGTCTTCACAGCCTTGAAATAGTCGCTTGAAAATGGCAAGACTAATAGCTATAAGTCGTTTTATGGTGTGTGCTTCGTATGGGGTATACGGCTTTGGTAGGAAAGTGAGAGCGTGGCCGCGTGATTGAACACGTGCGAACTCGTGTCATACCTTAAGTCTGTGCGGCATTGATTGCTTTTAAAACATTGGTGAGAATTACTTTGTGGCACTTTAAGGATTTAGATTCTGCGGGTATCGGTTTTTGCTAGAATGCATGTGCTCTGAAAGCTTCGGTATTTGCATTAGAAAAAGCCGTGCTTGTGGCCATGGCAAGAAAGTCGGGAAAGCGTGCAGTGTGCGTAGGGTCTCTCAAAGTAGACGATGGGACGGATGAAAATGGAGAGGAAATCGAGTCAATCGGCAGACACTGTGATGTCGATGCTAGGCTGATGAAAATGGAGGCTTTTTAGGATGAGTTTGTCAAACAGGTCGAAGAGCTCAAAAATGAGCTAAACATGGAGCGTGATGCACGGAAGGTGTTGGGAAAAAGACTTCAAGCAGCCGAGGATAAGCTGAACAGGGCCGCCATTGTAAGCAAGAACGGTCGTGACAATGCAACGCAGTTTCCCGATGTGACAGGAGAGGAAATGTCAGCAAAGCACGTGGAATGCGTGCAACGTGGGAAGAGAGCAGCTGGAAAGAGCGGCACCTTGAGCGGAAAGAGCGGCACCTTGAGGCCGCCACACACACACACAAGAAAAAAAGCAGGAACACAGGGATCAATGCCGTTTGTCAAGTCCGAATCACGCAGAAAAGGATGACAAAGGGAAGCAGAGAGAGACCTCGACAGTAGGAGAAAGTGAAATGGTGATTATCGCTGGCGACTCAGACCTGGTTAGGCACTCAGAAGCAATTGTGGATAGGGTGAAAGGCGATAAAAGAGTGGCGGTAGGGACATTCCGGGGCGGACACTGGGTTCTGTCATGGAGCGAGTAAAAACATACTTTGCGGAAAATGCCCACTTGCGCAACCTTGTCATAGTAGCAGGTGGATCAATGACGTCCTAAACAAGAAAGGAACCGGACTGGCCCAGCGCTTGGCGAATGGGGTAGACGACTTGCGCGCGCTGTCCCCTCAGGTACAGATCGTGTGTGCACGATGCCGTAGGTGCCTGTACGTGACAGTCACGTGCAAAGAGCCGTAGTGGCTGCTGATGAGGCGATATGTAAAATGAACAGAGAGGAATAGTTTGATATTGTCGAAGTAAACAGGGAATTGAGAAGGTGTAGTGGTTTTGAACGAGACGGTATCCACTTCAATTAGATGCTTGGACGAGAAGTGGGCCGGCAACTTGCTGGCCATGCTGTTGTTTTTTTAGGGGCCGCGGGCGCTGAGGAGGCCAAAGTAGGTAGTAATGAAGAAGGTCTCGTAGGGGAACCTCAGAATAGTATCGCCATCAATAACACAAAAAGAAGCAAAACAAGGAAGTGAGGTCGCCATGCAATAGGCTACATAAATATGCAGAGCGGCTGATGAAAGCAAAAGTGGGCAGAGATTGAGGAGCAGTTAAATAGAGAACGAATAGGGGTGTATGTATTCACAGAAACGCATCTTAGAGACTCGGAAGAGCCGCCAGTGATTGAGAATTATGTTTGGAAAGCGTAGAACAGAACATAATCGGGAAGAAAGGGAAAGGGGAGTCGGAATGTTCATCCACCAGGAAACCAAATGGAAAGGAGTAAATTCAAGATGTCAAGAGCATCTTTGGTTATCAGGTACAATGAGTTAAAAAAAGAAACTTTGCTGGGCGTAACTTATTTGTGGACCGGAAATAATTGCACAGAGAAGAATCAAGAGTTAGTAGAATGCCTAAGTGCTGTTATTAAGAGCTTCCGTATTGTTGCCGAAGTTATCCTATTAGGCGACATGAATGCCCACATACAGGATCTGGATGGCTATACCGACAACAACGGGAAGTCAATGCTGGATCTTTATGAGCAACATAACCTCCTTATTCTGAATACACGGCCTAAGTGTGAAGGGCAGGCCACGTGGGGAGTGGGAAACTGGCCATCGACCATTGACTACTGTCTGATGACAGAAGGAATTATTGATAAGTTGAGACAAATAGTCATTGACGAGGAAAGGTATAGCAGCATAGCGAGTGACCATAAACGCATCATTTTGAAAATGGGATACGTAGTTTGGAAAGAGAGCAAGGAGTGCAAAATGGCCAGCCCAAATTTGAACGGTGAACAAATAACAAATATAGCCACAACAGTCGAGGAAGAACTTGGAAAATTGCCAAGTAATGAGCGGGAATATAGCGAGCTTCAATGTATGATAACGTCAGAAATGCGGAAAGAGAAACAACATGTTCATTGGAAAGGAAAAAAGAAACCGAAGAGCTGGTCGAACAGGGAGGTACGAGAAGCGATCGCCGAACGACAGAATCCATCCCGAGAGCACAGGAAGGCAAAAAAAAAAAAAGCGCAGCTGTAGCAGGATGAAGTAGCCGGTAAATGGGAAATATACTGGTAGAAAAAAATCTATGGTTCAAATACTAATGCAAGCAAAGATAAAAGGTGAAAGTGAACGTTGGTTGTCAGAAATACGTGAGAAAACGAAGGCTGCACCTAGAATAATTTGGAACCACATAAAATTATTAGGCAGGAAGTCAGCAACAATAAAACAACATATCCTATACGATGATGGAAACTCACAGGAAAGGGACGCGGCATTAAATTACATCCGCAAAATAACACCCGTATCTTCCCATGGCAATGACGAGGTTGTACTTCAAGACAAAAAGAGCATGAAAGAGAACCAGATGGAAAAACAGCTGGTGCAGACAAATTTCAACTGAAAGAAAGCCAAAGAGAAAATTACTAAGCGCACAGCTACAGGGCTAGACGAGGTTCCCGTTAGGCTGATTAACGAACTAGGACCAAAAAGTAAGGAAGCTCTGGTGAAAGCAGTGGAAAAAACTTTAAAAGATAGATGAATACAAGACAGTTGGTGACAAAGTAGAATGAATTTAATTGATAAAGCTAAGGAGGGAGAAAGATAGAATTCACTTGTATAGACTGTTGACGATTACATCGGTAATATACAGGTTTGCGATACAGGCAGTTAAGTTAAAGCTGCAAGCATGGACAGAGAATAATGGCATTTTGGGAGAACTTCAGAATGGCTTCAGAATAGGTAGGCGTTTGGATGATAACTTATTCGTTCTTACTATGTGTATATCAAGAGTAGAAAGCAGAACATTGTATGTGTCCTTTTTAGACATACAGGAGCGTATCGCAACGTAGACCGCAACATTTTGTGGGATATTCCGGAAGGAGTAAGGCTTAGGCGACGATTGTCTGCAGATCTTGAGAGAGATTTACCTAGAAAATACCGCTTGTGTTGCATGGGAAGGGATGAGGAGCGAGGACAAAGTTGTAATGAACAAGGGACTGAGGCCGGGTGCCCTTTATTCCTACTGCTGTTTATGATGCACATGGTGAGGATCGAGAGGGCGCTAGGAGGAAGTAATATCGGGTTTAATCTCTCATACAAACAGGCGGATATAGTAGTAGAGCAGAAGCTTCCATGTTTATTTTATGCGGACGACATTGGTGTTGCTAGCTAACAAGCAAAGTGATATGCAATGTCTGGCTAATATCTGTGGACAGGAAGACTACAATTTAGGTTTCAAATTTAGCGTTAAAAATCAGTTGTTATGTTATTCAATGAAAACAGTGAACAGACAGTGGCAATACACGGCCAGGAAATACCACGCGTAAAGAATATCAATACCATGGTATATGGATAAACGAAGGCAATATATATATGAAAACAGAGGAAAAATCAATAACGGTAAAGAGGAAAAGAAATGTAGCCATAATGAAACCCAGAGCGCTCTGGGGATACAAGAGGTACGAGGTGCTCCGGGGTATGGGGAAAGGTGTGATGGTTCCAGGACTTATATTTGGAAATGCGGCTGTTTGCTTGAAATCGCGGGTATAATCAGGACTCGATGGCAACCAAAGGTCAGTGGAACGCCTCGAATTGGGCACTCACGGGAAGACTACAAATGAAGCTGTGCAGGGTGATATGGGTTGGACTAGTTTTGACGTGAGGGAAGCTCACAGTAAAATCGATTATGAAGAACGACTGAGGATTATGGAAGAAAATAAATAGGCTGGGAGAGTGTTGGTGTACTTTTACACGAAAAACATTGATTCACAGTGGAGGAAAAGAACAAGGAAGCTTACCACCAAGTATGCGGCCTGTAGGGTGATCAACAGAGCAACAAAGAACGTCAAGCAGAAAGTCAGAGAGGCTGAAATAATCTTATGGGTGGCGGCAACGGAAAAGAAACCTGCCAATAGTAACTACTTAAGAGGAAAACACGAAATCAGGAAAGAAACAATTTATGATAGCTCCAAGGGAAGCTCATTACTTTGCGAAGAGAGATCGGGATGCCTTAGAACACGCATCTATAAAGCGAGATATAAGAAGGAAGAAGAAACATGCGCTTGCTGCGGTAAAGCCATAGAAACGATGGAGCATGTTTATTAGAATGTGAAGATATCTGCCCAGCGGTGTATTTAGGGCACCACTGGCCTCCTTGAAGCCCTCGGATTCAGCGAATGCAGGGGGACAGTAAACATCTCCACAACAGAGATTAGGAAGATGTGATTTCAAAATTGGAGGAAGAAAATTAGGGAAACGACGAAAAACGGAGACGTAAAAAAACAAAGTTCACAATAGGGGACCAGAAAATTTGGTTACGGGACTTCATCGTGTTTTTTTTTCCTTTTCTTTTTCTTTCTTTAACCTAGGTGGGACATTAGGCAGCAAAAGCTTGTTGGTGCCACTCATCGCCCCGTTCCAAAGGGGCCGCTCATAACATCCATCCACCCAACAGAAGCACATGAGTGTTTGGCATTCCCCCCCTCCCCCCCCCCCCCCCATCGATTTGCGGCTGTCGTGCCCGCAATGGAACCCAAGACCTCGATCTCTAGCAGTGCAACGCCATAGCTAATGAGCTACTAAGGCTGGTATACAATAAGAAAGAACGAAAAAAGAAACGAAACTGGTCTCGATTGACTGTTGGCTTTAAATATAATTTCACCATGTTTCCTATAAACTCTATGCGATGACTAAATAACACTTATTGAAGTTAGTTTATATTACAAAGTTACGCCTGAAGTACAAAGATAGAGTTGTGAGTCTGTGTGAGAGGGTAAAGACAGGGAAACTATGTGGCGCTGAGGAAAAGAGTGAGCTCGGATAACTTGAATTGTGGGATTGTTGAAATGGAATGCGGTGACTGCACAAAATAACTATATTCCTAGCTTACGGGGCTTACGGCCGGGATGACACTGTACATTTACGCGCTTATGGCTCCTGTTAAAATGAGTGCAGTGTTGATTATTTTGTTATTTGTGATTATCATATTGTTCTTTCCTTCGTTTTTTATTTCTTGCCTGGGTACTAGTGCACGTTCCGATGGACGTCAATGAAGTTTTCGATTCCACTCCTGGGTTGTATTCGGAAACCTGAGGGATGCGGTCCTAAAGAGGCCTGCTATCCCGTTTTCTGCATTTAATAATAACAAAAGATATTCGACCCTATGCGCAACCGTAGGATGGTACAACCGCTGTACTACCACAGCTGGATTCGAGGGAACTCCATATACTTGACAGCGAGTAAAATATATAACGCAGGGCAGATACTAAGCGCTGTCGCAGTTCTACTTTATCAATGAATTATGTATCCGCTGCGACGTTGCCCTATCAGCGCAAATCACCCGCGGCGAAAATCATCCCCACCCCGAATAAAACTCACGAAAAGGCGAGTAACCCTACATTACTGCTATTAATCTATATCTGATAGAGACTACATAAAGACGTGAAAAGCCCAACGCGGGATGCAACGCGATACGATAGCGTCGGGACATAAATAATAGGGAAGTATGGCTTATCTCGGTCCCAGCGGCGTCCCTATGGGGATTGCAAGAATGGGTGGACCCACAGACTCCAATTCCCACAGCATCATAACCTCCACGGCGAAATTAAGCAAGTACGGCTGGTTGGAGGAGAGCCTCGGTGGATAGCAGGGCAGATAAAATTTCGTGATATATATAGGTGAAAGCAGTCTTGGATATTCAGTGAAGAAAAAAGAAAGTTATAGAGAACACAGAATCCCAAGATCTAAATAGGTGGTTTGTTTAGAGGACAAGGCTGACTCCCCATACAGAAGAGCTAACTGCTACGAATGAAATGGCCGATGGGAGCAAGGATGATAGAGAGTGAACGTTCCATGCGCTTTGGTGGCTATATAAGTGCTGACTAGTTGGTGACTTTCCCTGTGATGTCCCGTTCTTCCACGACCATAAGCTTTATTTCGTTACAAGCAAGCACGTGTGAATTAACGAGGGTAGGGGACACCGTGGTATGGAGGGTGTCCTTTGTGCCCACATGTTTCTCTTGCTCACCGGCATATACCAAGATGTTTATCATGTGGCTCCAAGAGTGGGGAAGTCGTGGGAGGCGCCTGAACAAATGTATCATATAAGAGCCCCTGTTATTAGTCGTGCTCTGTAACCGTCTTTTTTTTTCATTCTTCACTCTTATGCTAACGCATGCTTGACTCGATATTACGAGCGTCACCTGTAACGTTTCGCTGGAGATAAGATAGAGAAGAGTTATTACGTTGATGTTGTTTCGTGCGTTGTGGTGGGTGTTTCCGGCTGTCATAAAGAGCCTGCAACATATTTTCGTGTCACCCTCTCAAGAGCGGGATGAAGCCGTTTGCACGGCTTTGGTATAAACAAAGAAAGAATTAAACAATGTGACGCTTAGTACTCAGGAAATTTAAATCCACAAGCAGGCATGCAGCAACCATGCACAAACCGAGCAAACGCAGTGCAAGTGCACGATACGCGAACGTGGAGCTCTGCATCTTTTAGTGTTCGAATTTCGCCTACATACGCATTCGCTTCCTTTTCCTTTCTTTTTTTCGTATGCTAATATGAATTCCGAGCACAGCCTCACCTACCCCCTCTTTCCTCTTAATATTTTTTTGTCTCAGAACGCAATAATCGCAGCTATATTAATCAAGCAGCTACAAAGAAGGCTGCGTGCAAGCAGGCCTAGAAGCTGCATACCTGGATAGGCTGAACAGGCAGCTCTGAATTTCCGCGCATCGCATGCGGCTTAAATATCTGGCACCAGAGTTTGCCTAGCATTTCTCATATCCGTTAATGTAGATTATATTGACTTTAGACGAGCAGGCTTAATGCTTGACTGAAGGTTTCCAAGATTTGGCACCAAGAGCTGCGGAAAGTGTTCCAGCATTTATGGAACTACTCCTGAAAGAAGCAGCAATCATGTAGAGGGTAGAGAATATAAGAAATAAAAAAGAAAAATTGAAGCAGCAAAATTATGAAGGTAAACTAGACATTGAAGCTTTCGATACGGTTCAGCGTTCCGCAACCAAGCATGTGTACAGAATACTCCTGTTAACAACATACGGAAAAGAAGAGAGAACATGGTGCGTGAAAGCGGTAATAAAAGGAATTCTGCCTCAAGTTATATGGTTGAATGGTAAGGTCGGCTACAGTTTGAGAGGAAGTGGTAGAATTTCAGCAACAGGGTTCATTAGACGCTGTTGAGGAAGTAAAATGCCTTGTTGGCGTTCAAGCAGACGTGAAAAAATTCGTCTCAGAGTTCATAGCAGACTGCTTCGTTCGTAATTAAAACCTCTACCAGATTTCGGACTATTTGTTTTCTCGGTGGTGAAACTTTTTTGGTTATTCATTGGTATTATGCCAGAAAGAAGAGAAACAAAAAAGAAACGTCCCTAATTTAGGAGTTGTCCTTTATACCATATCAACAGCACGTACGAGTATCGCTGTTCTTTCGTAGATTTACTCTTTCTCTCTGCTTTTCACAAGCGTGCTTTTGAAGGGGGCTCAGTGCAAACTCAAACGCCCATACCTTTGATGCGCAATAGGTAAGCCGATTCTATGTGGGATAAGTGAGGGTGGGGGATCTTTTCGGGAATCTAGCGCGCCACCAAGGCAAAGCAGATCCCGCTAAAAGAGGTACCAGCAACAAAAGCAGGAACCAGCAGTCGTACAGAAGCAGTGAATTTTAAAGCAAGAAACAGGCGAGTGACTTAAAAGAACGAGGGAATTAGAATTCTTTCGGCGTATTCTAGAATACCACAGGGAAAGCCCCAGGAGATTAAATTAGAGTGCCCTGACTGCTGCTTTTTTCCCTTTCATCAACATCTGCCTGGCTCTTTCAGCCCCATGTTTCTTGCCGTCCATATTCCGTGAACCGCCCACGATGAGTTAAGCTGAAGCCGCAAGGCTTGCACACAGGTCGTTTCCTTTTCCTTATAAGGCGATATCGAAGCAGTTAGTCCTTACTTGGAATTTTTTTAGAATTATTCTTCTGATTAGTATTTGTTTTGAAAATATTATACATTTGACAGGAAAGGGCAAGCGAGGAGCAGGCTGGCAACTGCCACTGGAAGGGGCACAACAACTGCCTACTCTTCAGAAAGAAGGTGACAGAGACACAGAACTGGAAGATAGGAATAAGGGGAGGAAATAGGAAAGAAAGAGCAACAGGACAAATCTAAAGGAATGAAATAGGGCCCACAGTACAGGTCACATACAGTAGGGCCGGTCACTGAAGGTGACGCTACTAGAGAACGTTAAATAGAAGAAATAGTGTCTGAGCTACAAACGTGAACCTTTGTTAATTCTAGAAAGATAAGTAGAGCACGATCAGCCTGGTCGCGTCGAGACGCACAACCACTAGAGTACAAACTTCCTTGAGTGTAGTACACTGACGACGACGACGCAGGCCAAGCGACGACGCAGGCCAAGCAGATGATACGATGAAACGACGACGCAGGTCAAGCAGATGATAGTCCCTCACTGGCGACAACGGCTGTGCACTGAAAGCGGGACACTCCAATATCAGGTGCTGAAGTGTCTCACAGCAACTGCAAGATGCACACGATGGACTGTCCCCACATCCTTGCCTGTATAAACGTTTGCACATGTTCACGCAGCCAATACTCAGCTTGTTGCGCTCTAGCGCGAAGAGGCAAGCTTCGACTACGGACACGGGCCAGGAACGTTCCACTAGCAACGCGCTGGTCTGTATGCTACTTGAGTAGGAGGCGACCAATGAGCGGGCGAGCGTAATCAAACATGCACAAAAGACACGGTTGGTATGAGCGTAAGTTAAAGCCAGTCGATCAGCCTCTCTATTTCCGGCGATTCCTACGTGTGAAGGTATCCATTGAGCAACGAGAAATACCCCACGGGATGAAATTTTATTTGCAGAGTCAGTAATGTTGCGCACAACTGGGCAGTCAACCTGACTGCGTTGTAACCGGCTAAGGGCAGTGCGGGAGTCCGTAAAGATGGCAATCTTAGATGCGCTTAACTCCTCTTGCACGAATTTCAGTGCAACATCAGTCACTGCTAGCTCCGCACTGGTTGATGAGGCTGTATGGGGTATTTGCAAAATGCGTCGTACTTGAGTCGAAGGGCAGCAAAGGCTGCAGAGGCACCTTGACCATCGCTGCGTACAGATGCATTTGCGAATACCTGAAGAAAATCTGAAAAATTTTTGAACATGTGAGCCTGAGCCAATCGGAATATTGCCGAAACAGGCATGCTTATACCGGAAAATACTGAAATAAAGCAACGGGCAAAAGCCTGGTTCCGAGGCTTCTACTATGTCTAAACAAAACTGTACAGCTCACTTCGGAAGCTATAGGCAGGAACTCAGTTTCCCAAAGCCCAATTCATTCAGTGGTATGTCGGCAAATAATATGTCTATAGCCATCGAGATTAGTAGGCACTAGTGTTTTGGAAGTTTCGGTTTACGTTTAGCTGGCGCAAATTGTAAGTTCTGTAGTGGAATGCCCCGGTTGTAGTGAGACAGAACCATTTGCAATCGCTTCCCTAAAAAAGAATTGATGGCGTGAGACAAAGTGCACCAGCAGACATTCGTAGTAATCTAAGAAATTCCAGGTATATTTAATTGAAAAGGCACAGCGCAGAGTATAAAGATCACAAGACAGCAAACTGAGACATATAATCATATCAGATGAGTTCCTTTTACGTGCTTGTACAAGGCTAAATGTAGGGTCAAACAGGAGTCACTAAATAGCTTAAATAACTGCATACGTTTCACACAGGAGGAGCAAGCCTGAAAATATCTATATTTTATGCATTCAACAAATTAGTTGCTAATAGGCTACTGACAAAAACAACGACATGTAGCTTCAGATATCGCTAGCTGCCATGGGCAGCACTTTCTTGAAGCAGAGAAAACATCTGCAGCATTGGTAAAGTAAATGGCCCAGCTCTTTGCCAATAAAAGATAAATATTTGGAAGGGGTACCAGGCTATTACACCACCTGCAATATTTACTCCTGTTGTTTTTTTATATAAAGGAAATAAATATCCGCACGTTTAACAACAAACAACAAAACAACAACTTAAATAATGATATGGTACTAGCGTTCCAACCAGTGGCCCGTCCTTCATCGGTGTTATATATATATATATATATATATATATAAGAGTAAATATTTGTCACATTCCAGCTCTTCTCCTCTCTATTGCCGGATGCTAACATCATAACAAGCATTTCAATCTTTTTGTTTAAGGTACATTCAATAAGCAATAATTTACCGAAGACTCGGACAAAATCGAAGCACGTTTCGCCACCATAGCGCTTTCAACAGAACACCCAGCATTTCGGAAACGTCATGAGTGCTAAAATGGAGTGCTGGCAATGTATGTCAATAAAACAGTTCTCGCTAACGCTGCAATTTAATGCGCCGTCTGTACGCGTAAAATATACCCAGAAAGAAGCCATCACTTACCCGTAAGAAATTTTAAAAGCCTTTATGACACGAAGACAAGCAAGGGCGCTTCAGCGCAATAAAATGTGACGAAATGGAGGCAGTTTAGCGGGAATGGCTTGAACGACCATTCAAACGTTCTTCGAAATCGCAGACGGTGAGGAGAGAGAGAGAGAGTAAAAAAAAGGAAGGACGGAGACTTCCGTCTTTATAGGAAACATCTTTCGATTGCGGCGGACAGTAATCGCTCAGGCTACCGATCACATGCGCTATAAAACCAGCATTGTCACATGCTGACTTTGCTGAGGAGGACGATATCGCCGGAGACATTATCACGTGTAGTGACAGACTTCCCATAACAATAAAGCCTCGAACTTGCGGACATACGGTACGCAGTATTACATTTCCCGGTGTGCTTACGAGGCTTACGAAAATGTCTTCCGTGAGCTGGGAATCTACAGCCAAAGGGAGGCGTTTGTAATTTTTCAGCACCAATCTTGGGTCGGAAAGCCATAAAAGTATTGATTTAAAGGAGAAAAAAATTCAGAGCCATTCGACTCTGTGAAAGTGGATGACCAGCGGAGCTGTATATGTGGTGATAAATATGTTGATAATAAACATGTTGATTTAAAATAGAAGGCACATAGCTAAACGAATTTCGTTTACTTTTCTTACGATTTTTTGTTGCTTGACTAAATTGCATACTCAATGCTTTTTTATACTTTTAACCGTCTTTCGCTTGCCTTTTTGGATTTATTATTTCGTCACCAAGGTGATCATCGCTTTATGATTGTCATGATTAACGGCTAGTGGCTCTGTGGCGAGACTGCAAATGTTCTCGGCCAATGCAAGGTCTAGATACGACCGATGGCGCACCGTGGGCACACTGATATCACATTGAGTGCCGAACCTTTCCAAGATAAACGCCACGAACACTTTTCGCCTGGCCGAGACACGCCTACCTTGAAATCCCCCACAATTACGATGGGAGTGGAGTCGCTATGGGTTATCCGTAATGCGGCACGATCTTCGTCCGCATTACGTGGCACCCACCGTCGCCGCGTACATTCCACTTGTGTTCACGACGGTGTTCTTGGTAGGCGCGCTGTTCTTCCGCAGTCCTCACCGCACGCGGCCTACCCATGTCGCGGGTAAAAGGGAGCTGAGATTAGCTTGCGTGGTTTGCCTATAGAGTCCGTGAGGTCAAACCGCAATCCATACTAAACATTTCTATTATGGTTGCACTTTTTTATTGCGATACTTTTTTATCACAATACGTTTTGACACTTCGCGATTAAACGCAGCTGGGGCATACCCGGCGACACGCTTTTGCTTTATGCTTTAGCTGTTTTAGCTCTGGGGCGGCCGCCGTCTTTTTTTGCCTATGCACACAAACCGCCAGCGCCTAGCGTATAACAGCTCCGCTGTGAAAATTCCTAGACGATTACGATACTTCCTAATGCGAAATCGCGATGTATTGGCTGGCGCAGACGATCTGTCTCGTGCGACACGTTGCGAACGGAGCGAAGCGCTGCAAAACATGGAACACTCAAGCACAACGATAGCGGCGAGCAGAGTGGGGGATCCTCGAAAATCTGATATGCGGCTCAAGCGCATGGGCTTTTATATATGATTAGTGGAAGGTTCCAGTGTAAGCTCGTGACTTCTAGAAAGTAATAAACAATTCGTGTCGCATATACAATCAGATTACATATACGATGGCGCGAACTGGTATTTTCGTGCGGCACTCTGCTTTCCTCCTCACCATTTCTCCATGCTCTCATCCTCCCCTTACCGCCTCATGCTTGAACTCTATAGCCTCCTCGTCCTCAACTTTCCTCCTTGCACTCTCTTCTTTCATCTCCCGCGGCGCTACGCGTTCACTTTTATCTTTCGCTGTGCTCGTTCACTCGGTTTCGTCGAGAAACGATGCCGAGGCACGCCGATGTTCAATGCAGGAACGGGCGCCTGAGAACTGCGCTCTAGAATGCAATGAATAACGAAGCTATAACACAAACTTGTGTGTATTAAATGCGTGGAGTATCATTTCTGAAGTGACGTTGACGCTTCCTGTTGTGTGCATGTTTTACTCGGGAGTTCTACTGTGATTATATTTCTAAACAAGCTACGATTCGGGATGGTGTGACGATGTAGGATTTATTTATTTTTCTGGCATATTACTTTGTTGCATTGCGTCCACTCTCACTCTGCTGCAAGTATATATAGAAGATCATTTTCTTGCTGCAATATTGCGGAAGTTTAATTTCCACCGCTGAAACGCCTATAATGTGGCGATTTCCGTGGCGGAGCAGATCAAAATTTGGCTTTGGACTCTTAGGTGAGTTAAATTTACCAAAGGAAGCTCCCTTGTGATGAAACATAAAAGTGCATACGCAAAGCAGAGATGCTACAGAAAACATAGGCAGCCTTTAACAAGGCGCTGCAGTACAGCGCGGCCATTTATTTATTTATTCATTTATTCATTTATTTATTTATTTATTTATTTATTTATTTGTTTGTTTATTTATTTATTTATCTACAGTACCCTCAGAGTAAGTATACAGTATAGAGGGGAGAGGTTACACAGTTGTAAAGGAGGTAAAAAATTGATATACAGAAAAGGCACAGTATAAGTAGCAATAAAAAATTATGCTAGCTCACTAATTTGCAAGAAAAATAATAGTGTTAGTTCACCATAGAAATCTCACGATACACTTCGATATACAAGTTGGGAATCATAGATAAATACATACATAGTTAATTTGCAAGAACAGCACTTATACAAGTCGCATGATATATTTAACGCAAGTTTCATGATTTACATGTAGTTAACTAAAGCATTTCTGAATTGAATATGATTACTTATACTAACAATAGGTGCTAGCAGACCGTTCCATTCGTTGCATGTTTTGGATAAAACTGATTGCAAATGTGTTAGTGTGTTAAAGCGAGGCACATGTACCTTATGCGTATGATCTCTACGTGAGGAGATGAATGGTGCTGGATTAATCCATGCCGACCGAAGCGCAGCGTTCTGGTAGTAAATCTTATAAAAGCGAAACTTGTAGCGAACGCTTAGTTATTATGAACAAATACCACTAACGCTACGGAATAACTTCTATGTCTCGACAACACAATGTTTTGCACAGATAACGACCATGCGACGGGACAAATATTCGGTTAATGCGAACGCGCGGCGATACTGTTTCTAGAACATGTAGAGAAGCACCACTGTGACTGCATCATTGGAGTTCAGCGCTCCGCATTGTGTAGTGTTTCTTGTAGGCTTAGAGTCAGCGTACGCAAAGGCGTTTATTGAAACGTTGAGCCTCTCGGTACAGACTGCCACCACGCCAGCCCGGTAACTACTTCATTGTGCTGATTTTGCAAAGGCAGCGCTAGTTTCTGAATGCCCTGCTGATAGGGAGTACACAACCCATTTTGTAGCGCCGCAAGACGTTGGCTAGCTGTACGTGTACTTCTTGGCCGTGTGTATAGAATATGGGCGTGACGGAAAGAATTTATTAAAGGTAAAAGTTGAAGCGTTACACAAAAGTTTTACCAATAGTCACCGACGACAAATCCTCCCGCCACTAAAACTTCAGGTTTATTTATTCGTTTTCTCTACTGCACGCTGCGACACAGGGCCGCAAAGATGTAACGATTCAGTCTACTTGATGCCTGGTGAAGGAGCGTTTGCAGGATATCCTCCATCAGATCACGCGGCATGCTGTCAGAAAAAGCGTGGGCGAGGAAGGACAGGGTAGCTGAAGCCTTTTGTCACTAACGGGACCGATCAGCCACTCTGGCGGCAAGGAGCACCATGGATCAATTGGCGCGTTTCTTTCGGGGTGAAGGCCTCTCCGAGCAGCGCAGCGCAAACAACGAAAGGGGAGCTACAAATCTCTTCCGCGTGCACAGAAAACTCACTTGGCCCAGGGAGGGCTCTGGTCGCAGCATGTCGCCAGAAACAGTATATTGGTGGTGACGGTATCTCCACAGAATTCAACAGCGCTGGTCCCCTAAACGTTGAAGCTTAAATAATGTGTAGCACGCACGTACGTGTCTGGATGTATTCGTGGCATTTAGTACTCACGGAGGTATCCATGCCCTGCCTTTGCAGGGATATGTGTTTGCAGTTGTGTAACTTCTATTATTCAACTTTAGATTTTATTCGTGCTTTCACAGTCAGTGGGTGGCTTAAAATTGAATGATTGAATATTGGGGTATTACTTTCCAACACCCCGATTTGCTCATGCGACACGGTGGGGGACTACGCAATAATATTGACCACCTAGGTATCTTTAACGTACCCCCGATTCACAGGACCCGGGCGTTTTTCATTCCGCTCCCATCGAAATGCGGCCACTGCGGCCGGGATTTGATCACGCGACATCGTGCTTAGCAACTCGACACCATAACCGCTAAGCCACGGTGGCTGGTGGCAACTTAAAGCTCAGTAGGTGTCTCGGGGACAACTCCGATGTGCCTATTTAAATACATCAAAAACGCATAATTTTTTTTTATATGAGACAACCGCTGAGCCAACTTAAATAAAGTTTGTTGCATTTCAGGGATAATGTCAAATTCTGGTGACTACGCAGCTTAAGTTTTATTCAAGAGCAGAAATTTTTTAGAAAATTCTCGTAAATTGGCAAGTTTAAGAAAACCTGAAGCACGAAGCTTACAAATCAGTGTCTACGCACTATAAATAATGTCGCACTTCGGTGAAGTACATATTTTACAGCACCCCGAGCTGACAAATTCGATATATAACTTTGTAGCTTGTGCGAAGTTGTTGCAATGTTTACGACGGTTTTGCGAAAATACTACTCCCAAATTAAGGGTATGCTTTAGAGTGGTATATAACACATAAATTTAGAACGCTTCAGATGCACTATGTTATTTTATAGAGTTGTAATTTCGCATTTTATTTCCGCGTTTCAAAGCTGCAAACTCGATAGCTTATTCTCTTATTTTGAAAGGTTCAAAATGTTTCGCAAAAAGGATAAGCTGATGGTCTAAATAAACAAATGTTTTTTTTTGTTTTTACAGTCACTAGATGTTTTTTTTTTTTTGAAATCCAGATAACCCCATCAAAATTGACGGAGTGGTTGCTGGGAAAAATGATTTCTCCATTCCCATGTATTCACATGTGCATAGGAGCTCCCGATGTTAAGCTTCTCTCAGCGTCTATTTGGAGTAACTTTAACTTACGTTGCTCTTTCTCAAGTATTTAAGTTTGGGTAAAGAAACTAATACATGTCGCCAGAAGCATTTCTTGGACGCGCACGTTGGTTAACCTTGAATTTGAGTTTTCTTCAACCCAATATATATTTTTTCCTCTGCAGAGAGGGTGGGGCCGGATCCTTTCGTAGAGGTCAATGTATGTATGTATGTATGTATGTATGTATGTATGTATGTATGTATGTATGTATGTATGTATGTATGTATGTATGTATGTATGTATGTATGTATGTATGTATGTATGTATGTATGTATGTATGTATGTATGTATGTATGTATGTATGTATGTATGTATGTATGTATGTATGTATGTATGTATGTATGTATGTATGTATGTATGTATGTATGTATGTATGTATGTATGTATGTATGTATAGCTTCTGAGGAGCTTGTAAATAAAGTTCTCTGTCTGTCTGTCTGTCTGTCTGTCTGTCTGTCTGTCTGTCTGTCTGTCTGTCTGTCTGTCTGTCTGTCTGTCTCTCTCGAATGAAGAATGACATAAAAGGATTGCGATTTCACGACGTAGAAAACGTGAGGGAAAAAAATGAAAGAGGAGCTATTAGGCCAACAAAACAGACGAGTTGGAAAAATGCTTCTAAGAATGGAATTGCAGATTAGACAAATGTATCAAGTGTAATAGAGAGTGTCTTCAAGGTGGTAAAGTTGTTCTGTAAAAAAGATAAATACACAGCTTTTTAAAAATATATCCGGCTACTTTTCGGTGTGGGCGCAGAGCTGGGCTAAGAGGGTATATTCAACAACACATTTAAGAGCTCTGAGCGAGTGTTTCAGTTTACAAGATGAATACTCGTATCATCAGTACTGAACGTAGCTCTGGAGTCGAGGTGTAGTGTTAGGAAAAAAGAAAACTGCAGCTTTTTCATGATATCGTCAACATACCGCCCTGCAGCGCTAACATCTCGAGTGCGCAATAAGAGTGAAACCGCGTTCTTTTTGCTCTGTGCGTTAAGGAGAACCAGGAAGCCTACCTGGCTCCTTGAGGAGCACACTAGAGGAACAAAAATTCGAAAAACTTTTGCTTCGGGAATTATCCGGCTCTCTTTCGAAGGAACGCGCTCGGTCTTGTTTCTCATTTTACCGGCGGAACCATTCGGGTTGCGCGTTTCAAGTGACGATTTCCTCCAACGAACGCTCAATTTACCCGATCCCGTCTTCTCGAGGCTTTCATGCGGCACTAAATGGACGGCCAGGCATACGTGTGTTTCAATGGGCGGAAAAGTACAGACAAAACCAAAATGCGGGAGATATTGAGTTCGAATGCAGGAAAGTGGCTGGCTAAGCCGAGCCTGTCGGTTATGCTCCCGAGAGCTCTGCTCCGTCCGATGGAAGCAAGAGTGGCGCCGCACCACTGTATACTTGCGCAACTTTTTTAGGCCTGCGTGGCGTGTGAAGCGGAGGGGATAATAAAAGCTCAGTCAATACCGTTTTTCTTCTTTTTTTTTGGAGGGGGGGAGCTAAGTGGTCCGGCGGACATACCTACAAGTACCTCCTATTTCAAGCCCATTCGAGCAGTTTTTTTTATTTCGCTTTTTGTTACCGAGAAGCCTGCTTTGCCGAAACGTCAGTGCACTTTTCTCCTTCACTCGCAATGTATCCGCCACCGCCGCTGTCGGCACCATTTGAAGGGGCTCTCCGACGCCATTGCAAGGCACGCACGTTCTGGAGCAGCGGACGGGGCGTTTTCGCGCCTGACACCGACAGAGGCGTCCCTCACGTTTTCCTGAAGAGGAGCGGGACTCGCTGAAGCAGAGTAATACGGAGCTTGGGCTCGGCAAGCGAGCAAACTAGGGTGCGACGAGTGTAAGCGAGCGCTGCGTTCTTCCCTGATTGAATCCACCTGTGCTGAAAAGCGTTTTCATTTCGGAGCAGGTGTGCTCGCAAACACTCAATGTCCCAAGAGAGCCTTAGAAACTACACAATTGTAAGCCTAGCTGTTGCCGAAAAAATGCGCGCGGACGCATCGGGAAGCTTTAACGCGCGGAGGGTGTCGCGCATTGTTCGCGCTACAAAGTCGTAACTAAGTATTGTGATAATGGATAGTATTGGATAGTGATAGTATTGTGATAGTATGTCTGCATACTCAGATGCGCGAGCATACTTTTCCTTCAAAAGAAACGTGGATGCTCATTTCTTGTCGGTGTATTCACTGTATAGCTGACAGCCTGTCTTATTTCTTAATGGTTTCGCCCGTTCATGTTGTCTGATCAACCTGCACCAGTGAAGTGAAAGCGAACCTTTCTTTAAAATTATTATTGAGAAGAACGAACGCCGTGCGACGAGAGGATGCATGTCCCCGCAATAGAGCATCACTGAGTGATGGTACTTTCGAAAGTATATAGCACGAGCCCACGACTCTCTCAGTGTTGCCATTTTAGCGATTTTGTCACTAAATTTGCCAACTACTGTTTATATTTAGCAATCGGCGACTTAGTTTAGCAACGTAACAGAACAAAGGGCGACATTTTAGTGACTCATGGGTTAGTGAAGTAGGTTCGAAAATATCTTTCTAAAATGCACTTTATTGTTCAAAAGCTACATACTAGCAGCGGAAATTGGCTGTTTGACGCGTGGGATTTTGAGACCATAGTAAGGCAACGGTTGCTTTCAAATCGGTGATCTTCACACTGTACTTCGAAGGGTGGCGGCCTTCACAGGATTCACATTGTGCTCATGAAATGCACGTTTCCTTTTTTTTTTCCAAATGCGAAGAATTTCTTGGCGAACATTTGCTACTTTGATAGTATCTATCTAGCCGCCTACGGCTTGGTGCTTGCAAGACTCCATTCCATTCTCAAAAACAGACGCCGCAATGGAAATTCGTGTGCTTGCAAATGAGGCCATAATATCTTTATGGAACACACCAAGCTTGAAGCCCACACGTCTACACCGACTGGACCCGTCCCTTCGAATTCGACCCCCATCTGGACTCTCTCGACTCGAGACAGCAGTACTTTGCCGTCTGTGGCTTGGTGTCGCTTTTACAAGATCTTTCGCCTTCCGAGTCGGCATGGACGAGAGCGCGGCTTGCAGTCACTGCGGCGGCGAGGAGACTATCGAACACGTACTTTGCCACTGTCCTCGATACAGCGCTCACTGGCTGTCGCCAGCGGCCGTGTTGACACGCCTTGACGGCAGGCCACTGTCAGAACAGACAGCCAAGTAATGCCGATATGAACTGTCGTCGCACCAAAAGTCGGTCAAGGCTTTGTTGACCTTTTTACGTGGCAGTGGCCTATTGGAAAGACTATAATGATTCCCTCCCGTCCCATTTTTTTTTTGACGCCTTTCTTTTTGTCCCCAACTCTTCTTTACGTCCTTATATCCCCCTCTTTTCTCCATAGTGCAGGATAGCAAACCGGAGGCTTTAACTCCGGTTAACTTCTCTGCCTTTGTCTCCTTTGCATCTCTATCTCTCATGGTCGCTTCGTTAACTTGGTGTGTACCAAAATTGACATAGAATGACAAGAGTGTATGAGAAACATAAATGATTGGTCATGACATGATTATTATGACATGTGTGTGAAGTAAGTCATGGAACAGCCGCCTACGTCTCGGTGCTCTCATGGTCGTTTCGTTAACTTGGTAGGTACCAAAATTAGCATAGTATGGCAAGAGTATATGATGAACATAAACGCTGGGTCATGACATGAATGTTATCACATGCCTGTCATGTAGGTCATGAAATAGCCGCCTACGTTTGGTACGTACCAAAATTGGTCTCGTATGACAAGTGTGTGACGACCATAAATGAGCGGTCATAACATGAATACCATGACATGCGTGTCATGTAGGTCATGAATCAGCCGCCTACGTCTTGGTATGTACCAAAATGGGCATCGTATGACAAGAGTGTATGACAAACATAAATGATAGGTCATGACATGCATGTCATGACATGGGTGTCATGCAGGTCTTGAAACAGCCGCCTACGCCTTGGTGCTCTCATGGTCGTTTCGTTAACTTGGTAGGCTCCCCCCACACTGCTTCGGATAACATCGATTCCCACAGGGCGTGGGTTCTGCCGGCTTTTTTTTCTTTATTTTTAAATTCTTTACGAAATCAATTTTAATGGGTCACTGCGCTCCGGGTTCTGCAATTTCATTATAATACTTGAACCTTGAACAAATTAGCACCTTGATAGAACCCTGAAGCTTGTCGAAACATGTCTCTTCCGTTTTTATCACATGGCGGTACGTAACAGACAGAAGTGTCGGTGGTATCGCGAAAGTTGTTGCGCAATAAAGATAGATAGGTAACCTAGACATATGTTATTGATTTGATTGGTGACGTTTATGAGCTTCTCTGAGTGTACTAACTCAACATGAACATTCGCATGTTTCGATCGCAGGTTTTTATTTAACGTAATGTGTGCAAGGAGATGTCTCTTTATAGAGGCATTGTCTACTGCTCTGTCCGATGTGCAATCAAAAGAATATTTCTTTGTCTTGAATTGGCACATATTTAAACTGTGAATGGCCGATTCGTTTATTATTTATTTATTTATTTATTTATTAGTTAGTTAGTTAGTTAGTTAGTTAGTTAGTTAGTTAGTTAGTTAGTTAGTTAGTTAGTTAGTTAGTTAGTTAGTTAGTTAGTTAGTTAGTTAGTATCATTAAGATTAATGTTTGAGCGAAGCTTCCTACTCCTTTGCTCAAGCAACGATATCTGCCTCAGACAGGTTCTCCCGCCACCGTTTCGTTTGCGTGTGCGAAATTTCGTGAGGCAAATTTTTCGTTAATTTTAATGACACATTGCAAACTGCATCGTTTTCATTTCATATCTTTCTTTATTTTTTCTCCAGAAATTCTTCCCTTTCTACACTAGGGCTTGTATGAGCTCGTGCATTCTGGAACATGCCATTAACTCAGGCCAAGGTGTACTGAGGACGCGTAACACCAAATGAATCGACCCAAGTGACTGACTCTACACATTTCGGACAGCGGAAGAAATAAGACGTATCCCTGCATTCATCTTTCTTGTCTGCTAAGCGTGAGCGCGTTAAGGCTGGGTAACGTTCACATCCTGGTCGTGACAAATGGAAGCTGAGCAGACGTGCACGTCAGCGCCAGCGTAATTAATGGCTTTGGCACCTTGCGCTTATGACCGCCTTCAGATTATTTCCTGCGCCTCCTCCTCTGATCTGTGCACGCTTTGTTCCTCACCGAAAGGCACTTGTACGCGAGATTGCTTCATTTCATTGCAGCGCCTTCGGCCTTGTGAGAAAGTGAATATATAGTTGCTATTCTTCACTTTTAGGAAAAAATTCAAGGAAGGAAAAATAAACGTGTTTATACTGATACGAATTAAACAACTCCCTGTCCCATTTGGTGTTACGCTCTTAATAGCGCGCAGCCAGTAGTGGTGAGGCTCGCTACTTAAACTATAACCAACTGGATTTCTGTCTTACCGGTTTAACCTCCAGGGCATTCGCACCTTGTTTTGCTCTCTCAAGTAACCAGGCCCGAAAACTAGACTGATTCACGGGGTTCGGCGTCCGAAAGCAACACTTAGGCTATATAGGAGAGACGCGGTATAGTGTAGAGATTGGGATGAATTTTACCAAATGGGGTTCCTTAATGCACATCCAAAGCACGGTAGGCGAACATTTTTTTACATTTTTGTATTCGACTGGAACGGCGGTATCCACGGCCAGGTATCGAACCCGTGACCTCGTTCTCAGCAGCATAACGTCACAGTTACGGCTCCACAACGGCTGATGCAAAGTAGCTCCGTAAACAAATACCTACTTCGCAAAATCCATTGGGTTGCACTAAGGGGTCGGCATTCGAGAAGTTTATATGAGACGACCACGGAATCGCGTTACGCATTACACACGCATAGGTCATCGTAATTCGTTGCCACGCGTTGGTCAAAGCTATTACACCAGTGCAGCAAGGCCACAAGGTCGCTAGCAAGTGGGGCTCAAACGGCCGCATTCATCCTGCGCCTGGCGGATCGGCTAATCGGAACGCGTTGTTTCCAGCCGATGTGCACGACGGTGTGCGTGTCTGCTTTGTCTTGCGCTTTAGAGCTCGTACCATCTGCGATGCTACAAGCTCGATCTTCGATCTCGCGGCGTCCCTCACTGACCTTATTTTGTGACGGCGAAGGCTGCGGAACCCACAATGAACGACGCAACAATTAGTAGCGCTGGCTATAACGTTCGCGCGAAATTATGGCATTCGTGCGCACCGATGGCTGTTGAACTTTCCAGGCACGCTAGTAGTCACTTTCGCCGCATATGCCGTCGCCTCAGGTTACACGCTTTAAGCTAATGACTATCGTTGCCACCCAACGATCCTATATGTTCGAAGAACTGTCTACTGGAGTAACGATAGGAAGCCGTCCGCAAATGTTCGCATAAAGGCAGCCTCAGGGGCCAGCCTCGCTTCACATCTATATACACGGGAAGGGTCCCGAAGTGCGCCGTTAAGATTAGCGATAAATTATACATTCTGTCCTTTACGGGCCCCGCGTGGCAGCGAGAAGAAAGGAAGGCAGAGCGGAAGTGAGCGCCAACGAGTTCACCGCCGCCCACGGGAAGCCGAAATCAATATAATGCTCCGAGTCGGCGATGATATCAACAGCGCGGGGGAGCTGGGCAATATTCGCCACGCCGAGTCGCCAACGGCTAACGAGGGCACATTGTGAGCCGCAGCTAGAGATTTTATCGCCAGTTGAAAATGACGGGGCACTGTGATTTATTCACTGCCCCAGCTGCTTGGGCTCTCTTCCGCTGCACAATAAAGGTCCGCTACATGGCCCGACATGGTCGTGTAGGCGATGGGGGGCGAGAGGGGGGGGGTGTAAATCAAGGACCTGTCCAATTGTGCCTGCTCGCTTTTTTTTTCTAATATGTAATGTTTAAGATATGTTGGCGGCCTTTATTTGGCACCAACTACTCTTTTTCACATAGAGATGCACAAATAATAAAGGCCACCTATATACATGAAAAAAAAATGACATGAAATATCTCTCAAAGTTAAATACAGCTCCTAAGTCAAGCATTCAGTCTTCTTATCTCCCCTCTCTCCCCAGCGTAGGGTAGCAAACCGGATCTTCCCATCTGGTTAACCTCGCTGCCTTTTCCCTTTCCTCTATCTCCCTCTTTCCCTCCCTCTCTCTCCTTCTCTCTCTCTCTCCGTCTTTTTCTTGGGCATAGATAACTGCATCTAAGTTCCTTATCGTCCTTCTGACGCCAACTAAAAGAAGAAAAAATAGCGTGTTTGGAGTGTACATAGCTAAAGAAGAAAAAAAAAGCAATTTTGTTTATCATTGACATGCGCACAGAAGAGTATTTCATGTTCAAAGTCATGGATGCTGACAAATCAACAATTTCTCTCTTTCTTTGAGTGTGTATGTGTGTAAGCGTAACATTTGCTCATCAACAGCGATATACTGCTTCCACATCTACTGAACTTATTCTATTAGATCTCACTTTCTTTCAAGCTGTAATTTAGTAAGCCCACTCAAAAATAGAATGTTCCTTAAATATGTTTCTACAGCAGAAGCAACAAAACTTAATGTTGTTTAAGAGGATTTGCTTTACAGAAAATCTCAACAATTAAAAGTAAATAGTGACACTGACGATATGGGTCCTTTTGCATAACAGAAACAGCGAACGGTTTAGGCAGAATGAAGTGAAGAGATTATGTATGCAAGGAGAAGTCAGGGAACTAGATCACAGAACGTTGTTTATAATATAGCCAATACGAAGCACAGTGACAATTATCAAAATAATTTGCGCTACCTGTATTTCCTTTCGAGTAAGTATACTTTATGAAACTACTGACATGCCGTAGGAGCTTCTTCACTTGTTCGCTTGGTAACCTCTCGCTCGTTTCTTCCCGAAAGAAAATGCATAACGACATAAAGTAATAAGCACAAACTAAAGAATCCAAGGAGTGTCTGAAAAAAGCAAAAGAAAAACTGCATATGACCTATAATTGGCACGACTCATTTGTATTACCGGGGTTACTTATTGTCTAGATACCATTTTGCTCAATTAAATGCCAGAAAGAAATCGCATGATTCGTTGGAAACTCGTATGCATATAGTAAATCGTTTTGCCCACTCCTGTTACGCAAACAAGCGCACAAAAATGAACACTATATCAACACGCCTATCGTATCTGGCCCGGCCTACCCGTGCTACCTCATAATAAGGGGTTACGATAGATTGAATTTTTTCTATCGTATGTATTCTGTGAGTGGCCCGCAGTATGACAACGTATTAATAGACGCGATAAAGCTCTCACTGAACAGTTGGGAGTCCTGTTCTGCAAGCCACTCGGTTAAAACATATTGAAGGAAATAGATCAAAAGAAACATGCAGCTTTTGCAACACATTTACTTATATACACAGCAAGAGTAAAACTACACCAGTGGGGCTTCTACAACTGATACGAGTACCGAGGAAAAAACGAAGATCGAAGTCACAATTTCGCAATCTAGGTACCTCGCTTTAGCATTACAGCCATCCTAGGTGAACATGCTTCTCCACTTCCCGCCTAAAAGGGCAATGGTTTTGGGTGGCCGCTACGCGCAAGACATATGGCCGCTTTGTCATATGCTATACTCAGCGGCCGTTATTGAGGCATTTCACATCACAGTCGATGCGGCCACATCTAGTGCTGGACCGTGCTCTCAGACATTTTTTCTACTGAAATGCTTCACGTGAAAGTTCTTAATTGTATACGCTTTTAAGTAAGAGACAAAAAAAAAACGTTTCTCAAAATTTTCGTCCTACGGCACCAAATAACACGTTGCTTGTTTGCTGAGCTATCCCGTCCGCTGTATGCGTTTCAACACGAAGAGCAAAGTGCACACGCTTCTCAAGACTTGTACCAATGAGCCCTATCCCAAGGGCTTCTATGACCGGGTAGCCCGAGCAGACAAAGCTTATAGGTAAGCCAAGCGGACAGCGAACAGATGGGCTGACACGATGCGACAGGGTAGCCTATGGCCCCCCGATCACCATCATGTAGTCGTGCTTCTGCTCCCAAGATTCGCGCAACAAGCACTGAAGGCATGGGTATATATTCAATGCCAAACAGTGCTCTCCCTCGACAAAGTTCGGGAGGAAAAAAAAATCGCGCTCCGCATGTAACTTTAAACCGAAGAAATGAAAAATATAGTCAGAGTAACCTGGCCGCAGGGATAAGGACACAGCAAGAGGCAAAAATTGAAGCGAATGACCCGGCTGTCTTTTATCTTCTTTAGGCACGTCAGTCGAGTCTGGACGGCAGCCTTATCTCGTGGCAAATGGCCGAGTTCCACTGAGTGAGCTCGAAAAACCCCCACCCGCTTTCATTAATCTTTCCGCTTGCGTAACTTTATTTTGCACGTAAGAAGAAATACGAAAAAAAGGAGAAAAAATAAAGAAAGAGAGAGTGTCGCTTTTCTATTTTCTCTTTCCTAGCCGCCTTCGCGGCGTCAGTGCGCTCCCTCGACCATTCCGCGCTTCGCCGCCTTTGCATCTCGTCTTTGCATTTGTTTCGTTAATGCAATTTCTTGTTACTGTTGTTCGTCGTTTTTGTGTGTAAAGGTTAGCCATGGATGCACGAAACGATACTGCGCAGTATCCTACATCACTTGTTCATTGCCTTCCATTTGTTCTTTTTTTTTTTCGGGAGCTTGTCAAGGCTTTCTTAATTCCTCCCTCTCTCTCACATGTGTGCCGTTGTTTCGCTGGCCAGCCGTAAAGGCAGGCGGAACAAGAAAATCGAAACGACAGCTTTTCTCTTGCGTCATTCATTCATATTTTCTTTCTTTTTTTGGTTCTTGCCCACTCCGCGTGTTTGCGCAGAGCCGCAGGTTTTATCAATGGGCAAGAGAACGCCCGCTGATGGCAACGTCCCGTGGCGCGCATTTGTTATGGCACGTATAAGGCCATGGCCACAGCCATGGCGGGTGTGACGTGTGTTAACGAAGCGCGTCTAAGGTTACACGTCGCACGTGTCTCCCCAGTGGCAGCCTCTGCTGCCTCGGACCCCGTGTACTGTACGTATCCCATGCGTTCACGACGCTTGGCGTCACTATGCAGGGAGCGACAGAAACAAGCAGAAGAGGAAGAACGTGTTTCTGTAATGTAAAAAGAGAGACAAATAGAGCGATAACTCATTGGTCTATGGATGGGCCTATAGAGAATCTATATAGGAAACAACATCCTATTTACAGGTATTGCCGTGTCTCGTATAAGCAAAGGCTCCTATGAGTCAATAGTTTGCTGCAATAAAAAAGGAACGTTACTTATAATGCATCTTTGTGACATTCATACTCTCAAGACTGAAGCTTGCACCGACCTCTTTCAGTTGCCCGACAGCTTTTGCCCATAAATGATCGATTGACTCGTGAACTTGTGAACCATGCCTCGGTCCCTATACACTGGCTTGTAGAGGAATTTTGTCATTGCACTGTCAGTCTTTATATTACATCGAAACTGTATATCGCTAGGGTTCCGTGTATTTTTCGTGTGCGTCAACAAAAACTATCTAGCGCTCTTTGGCCATACCTGGCCCTTGCGCCATTAAGCCTCAAACATCATCAAAAACAAGAACTATCATCATGAATGGCTCATACCCCCGTAAGCAAGAAAAAGAACGCAATAGCTCGTAACCCCGTACGGCAGAGGCTACAAGCAGTCAGCAAACTGATGCGAACCGTGCTTACATTCTTTCTTATCACGCATACAAGATAGAGAACAGCATGCCGAAAACTGTTATCATCTATGGCTCATACCCCCGGAAGCAAGCAAAAGATGCAATGGCTCATAGCCCCGCAACGTTCATAGCTACTAACTTTGCGTGGGTTAGCCGTGGTAACACTACCCCTGAGATCATCGTTTGAGACTTCAATGTGGACATTTCAGAACCAGACAGGGAAGGGTACACTCAGTTTGTGCTGGAAAGGTTTGGTTTGAAGTGCCACACCAATCGAAGTCGCTTTACTACTCAACAGCGGTCGTGTATAGATCTAACTTTGACCAAGGTTGTGTCTAAGGTTTTAACCGAACCAATAAATGGATATCACAGTAATCACAAAGTTATTATTACTGCCATTACCAATTGATGAAAACTAATACATTTACCCTTGTCTAACCCTGCGTGACATGCCACAGCTTCGCTGGTCAGCCACCTTCACAGAGTGGGATGGCTACTCAATTTTTTCCTGTGGCCACTGAGTATAATGCACGTAGAAGAATCGCAGAAAATTTGGATCAACGGAAATCAATCGATTGTTTGCTGTTTAAACGTTTCGCATCACTAAATGCGCGTTAGACAGCTTGCTGTTGCATGACGTGCGGTTGGTTTAGTAATGAGGATGTTAAGTTTTTGTGTGCTATAATGCAACGTCTCGTGTGCCGATACTTCAAATGAGGCATATAAATCCACGAAGCGTTCACGCCTGCTATGCATTGTCTCCACAACGAGAAATACTCAATTCTGAAGCTTTTGCCGCGTGTACACTGGTTTCAAACAACATGCCTGGGCAGCGGTCCTCATGTCAACATGAACACTGTAAGTACTCTTTAAAAAAATGTCCCGAGCGAAGTATTGTTGCTGTTAGTGATTTAATGTAAAGAAATTGGCCAACTATGTCCAATTCATAGATAATTTTTGTGTGTTAAAGAATGTGAGATGAGTGAACTATACGGTTTCTTCCAGACGCTTGCGCAGCGATGACACTAAACTTCCTCATACCCGCGAGAAGAATTCGGAGGATGGCGAAAGCTCGTGGAACGCTGTGACGGTCTTTCTTCATGAGCCACTAGGTCCCGAGGATTAAGGGCACTGCGCTCACTGCGTGACAGGGCGTTCACATCTTTTTTTTTTCTTTCCCTCTTTTATGATTTATTTATTATTACTATTATTTTTTATCTTGCTCACAGCGCCTGCTTTCAGTGCCGTGAGGCGATCCGTAGTATGGCATTAGAGAGCCCGCATAATGATGATGATGATGATGACGACGACGACGACGACGATGGTGGTGGTGGTGGTGGTGGTAATGGTAAATGTTTTCTTCTTGCAAAATGGGGCAGGTCCAATAAAGGTCAAGCGTTTGATGCAGCGGTATCATTGACTGAGCGAATAACAGTTAGCACGGCTTCGGGTCCTGTTCGAGTCCATGACGAGAGCTATTACATGTGCTTTTACGATTTTCTTCTTTTAAATCGCGCGGAATACATTAAACATGTAATAATTTAAATAAATTAAATGCTCTGTAAGTCAGTATAGCGGAGCAAGAAAAACAGAATAACATAAGTTTTAAATGTTTATCTGCTTTGTTCGTTAGATTTCTTTTAATTATCATTCAGTTAGATTACCTCGTTGTCATTACTTTTAAAGCGCAGGCAAGAAATTTCAACGGCAGGAAGGCATAAGCGAGCAACGCAGCGTGGCAATCAGTAAGGCTCTAACAATAGAGGCAACCGGCAGGTGAAAAATAAAGCTCTAACAAAATGATTAACAATGGAATAACAAAGGACGTCCCGTAAGGCAATATTTAACGCATTGTCATTAGCAACGTCAAAGTGGTAAAAAGTGTATGTATATATGCATGTATGCATGTATGTATGTATATATGGAGCAGCATACGGCTGACAGTCATCTGCTCCGGAACCCGACAGTTGGACTTCGCTCCTCGAAGAGCCAGGACGCGTGTGAAGTCGGCGTCTGAACAACACTGTATAAGGTAATAAACGCGGTTTAAATCATAGAATCAGGACCTCAGAATGGTGCGATATAATGCTCACGCATTTCTCTCGCATTTACCGATAAGTCGCTAATGAATTTTCGGAAAGGGAGATTGGTCTCCTTCAGGGTGTCAGGAACACGTCCGTTAAGAAAAAATCACAAAGGAAAGAACAGCTCTAGCGTAGAGAAATTCGTATTTACATTGACTCTAATAACTGCCCAGATTGATACGTTAGTTCTTTTCTTCCAGTTTCGTAGTACGTCATGCCTTCTAATATGTACGTTCAAACATTATTGTGAAAAGTCAAACAATCACAGCCGACACGAGAGTTCGCAATTGCGTCTCAAACTGCAAGAAATGTAGCAGGCAGCTACCTCATTTTGGTTTCATTTGCGAGAAAATAGAGTATATCAGGTCGGCGCATACCTGACCCGATGCACCTTGTACAAAGCAAGCTTTTCATACCGGGCGCGCCGGTGTTTTGCATATCCCGTTTCTTGGCTTGCCGCAGAGAAAGAGTTGGGACTCGCGATTACGCTTACACGTAATATCGACCGACAGACGTGGCTTCCGGAGACACGAACAATGAAGCGCTCGAACAGACGAAAAAAAAAAAAATACGAGAAAAGTAATGGCCAGATAGTGTAGCGACACGCAATCACCACGGGAGGAAACAAAAGGTCGACGGCACATATGTAACACGGCTTACCGTTCGCATACTTTCGAAACACGGCCTAGCTCTCTCACTAAGAACCAATAATAATAATAAAAAAAAGTTTCGGCGTTGTGACTTCGTGCGACGGGTATAATACAAAATTCGACGCAGCCAAAGCCGACGTGTTCAATATAAGCCGCGCGCCGCTTGACAATGGCTCGCTCGGCATTATTCGGCGGCGTTCACGTCCGGGATAGCGCAGCCACCGACGGCGCTTCACGACAACAAGACGGTATTACAGGGCGCGTCGCTCAAACGAAGAGGCCCTTTCGAGGACGTCTAGACGAGCCGCAATTCCTGCGCTCATATTAAATTTCTCTTTTTTTGCCCCGAGTTTACGGCAGTCCTTAATTAAAGCTCCCGCCGCAAAAGAGAATAACAGCGGCAGCGAGAAGCAGCCGCGAAGTTTTCGACGAAAGAAAGGAAAGAAAAAAAAAAAGAAAAACACGGTGTATGAAGGGGACACTTTGGCTGACTCCCCCCGTTTTATTTATTTATTATTTGTTTATCTGGTTTACTTTCCTCGTCCGTTGTGTTAGAGAAAGGCGGAAGTATACGCCTACACCGAACGCCACGCCCTCAATATCCTTCCAGGCTGTAAGAAACTTATGGGAAGTGAATGTATCGCAAAACAAACCGGGCTACGTGGGAACAAACAAAGAAGGGCCTAAAGTCGCATGATCAGCGTTGACTGAAAAAAATCCCTGACGCTGCACGCCGGGGGATCGCCTAGCACACACTGCAGCGTCGCGAGTTTTTTTATTTTTCAAAAAAAAAGAGAGAGAGAGAAAAAGACCAGCTTGAGCTAAGCTGCTGCCAGGACACCCCTCACAGTGTTTTCTCTCGCCTTCTGGGTCGTGTTTTAAAAACGATGCAGTTTGCTTGCCGACGCAAATTTCCCTGCGACCACTATTGAGGGGCTGCTTGAGCTTGAAGAACCAATGTGTTGACATAGCTTCAGGAAATGCTTTTATTGTCAACCTATTTATATTAAAAATAAAAATAAAGCCATGTAACTTCAATATGCTTAACTACATTGTATATGCCAACCAGAACCACAGAGTAGGCCTTTCTTATGTTTTATTTTAGCGTAGAGATGTGTCATGTTCTAATAAAAGTGAAGGCCCTAAAACTGTAAAGTTCAGCTTTTGGGCCATTATATGAGCTTTTTCATGTGTTTTTTTTTAAATCTAAGTGCGCCCAGATATTACTGGCATCTCAACCTTACCTTTTCGCGGCCCTCCACTAAATTTAGCGGCAATAGCTCGTGGCTATACATAACCGTCTCTTACTAGGTAAATCAGTGCATATTGATAAAAAAGATGAGAAGTGGTTGGTTTCACAACAAGGGTGACCTCGGTAAGATTTGACAAGGAATAAATTGTTAAGAACACGTAGATATTTACTTATTTAAATTAGTACCAATGCCATTACGACGTGTCAGAGTAGTGAACGTAGAGAATATTCAATACGGCAGTCTTTAATGAAGTAGAATACTGAAATATCCGAGCAATAATTATAGAATGAATAATGGAAATAAAATGTACTAACAGCAAAAAAATCACCACCCAAGGACTCTGCACAGATGGTTAACCACCGCTGAAATGTACGGCCCCGGTGTTTATCACTGGGTTAATCCCGAAGGTTCATTAAAGAACAGCTTGGCAGGCTGCTGGATCCTCGGTACATTATTGCTGATTGCACTCGGCTGCACGAGGCTGTTCTTGTGCCCAGGCTGCAGCTTCGGCACTGCGTAGACAAGCTCGTTCCCGGTTCTGCTCGCGGCGTCGCTGATGTGTGAAGTGATTTTTAAAGAGAAATGGAAGAGATAAGTGAAGTGCCGTAACTGTCTCTCACAGGAGGACACCTCAACAGCACTGCACGCGGAAGGGGTATGGGGAGAAAAGGATGAATGAGATAGAGACCGGAAGTCGCTGATCGAAAGCTGCCCGCTCCTTAGGAGCACATATGACGCGTAGCCTACCCATTGCGGAGCCGGAGATAAACTGCTGCGTGCGTGCTCGGCTGCGACGGAGAGCAACGACGTCACTACTGGCGCATCCAATCGGGCCGGGCGCCTCTCATTCTTTCCTTTTTTTTTTTGCATACGCATGGGGCTCTGCCAGAGGAGTTTTCGGCGTACAGGCGACAGACGGACGGATGAATGGGCTAGTCGTATACAACTTCGCTGTAAAACACGGTGTACATAAAATGCCGAATTACTAGATTATAACCGGCATTGCCTTCCACGGCAGCGCTCATTTGGTATATCACATAAGGACAGTCACCTAGGAAAATTAAGCCAATTCGTTCGTGGTCAAACGATACGAGCTTTTTTTTTTTATTCTTGAACTCAGCACCTTCTCCACTTGTGGTGGCGGCGGCGGCAAGAAATGCTCCGGTGGCGAGAGAGGAGGAAAGCAGTCACCAGACGCCTTCCACGCTAGAGCATGCGTCGCTGACACAACCTACACCACCTAGACAGCACAAGGTCTGTTCACTCCGATGAATGACGTGATGCGCGTAACATGACGTCATGGATTCCGTACTTGGCACCACTTGCTATAATTACGCGACAGCATAGTACTTAGAATGTGATGATACCGACGTCTGGACAGCTGCGCGCTCGTGCTCACGGTTGACACTCTCATTTATCAAAGTGACATTTCTATACCTCGTATCTCTCATAAACTTGTCATTTCCTGCACAATGTGACCTGCTCGCTTACTCACAACAAACCTCGAGTTTTCTTTTCGATAGCTCAAAAGTGAGTGAAGTCCGCCTATAGTTCTATAAAGAAATACAGGCCCAATGGTAGAATCGAACTTCTGTCTTCCATCACAGTAGCCCGACGCTCTACCACCCGCCGTGGTTTCTCAGTATCTACGGTGTTGGGCTGCCGAGAACGAGGTGGCGGGATCGAATCCCGGCAACGGCGGTCGCATTTAGATGGGGGCGTAATACGAATACACCCGCGTACTCAGGTTTAGGCGCACGTTAAAGAACCCCAGGTGGTCGAAATTTACGGAGTCCTCCACTACGGCGTGCCTCATAATCAGAAAATTGTTTTGGCACGTCGAACCCCATAATTTAATTTTTTTTAACGCTCTGCCCTTTAGGTCACGATCACATTTCTTTTTCTTTAGTACCTGCTCGGCTACGCATCGAAACAAGTGTTAGCCATCAAACATCAAACTCGTTTTAAATGTGTCAGAGCGTCACCCTTATGAAAATGGATTTAGAGTTCCTTTAGAACTCCTAATGAATTCCTATGGAGTCAAAAGGGACTCTATAGGAACTCGCGATCTATAGAGTCGTCTGCATAGAATCTCTATAAGAAGTCTATAGAAACCTTTCTATAGAAACAAGTCATTTCACACACAATAGATGTGCAATAGAGGGTGTATTGACGTCCTATGTACTGAATTCTATAAAGTAATTTTTATAGAATGTCTTTAAAACTTCTAACGCGACCTGTCTATAGAATGGCTCTCCATTCGTTCTCTATAAATGTTCTATAGAGAGTGTATTGATATCATATGTACTAAATTCTATAAAATAATGTCTATAGAAAGTTTTTAACACTTCTAATGCGGCTTTTCTATAGACTGACTCTCCATTCACGCTCTATAAGCAGTCTATAGAGGGTTTATTGTCATCATATGTACAATATTCTATAAAATAATGTCTATAGAAAGTTTTTAACACTTCTAATGCGGCTTGTCTATAGACCGACTCTCCATTCACCCTCCATAAATGTTCTATAGAGGTCGTATTGACATTTTATGTACCAAATTCTATAGAAAAATTTTTATTGAACGTTTTCAGAAACGTTCTATAGAGGTCGTATTAACATCTTATGTGCCAAATTCTACAGAAAAAATGTTTATAGAACCTTTTCAGAACTTTTAATGCGGCCTGTCTATAGAATGGCTCTACATCCACCATAATAATTCTATAGAGGTCGTGTTGACATCTTATGCACCAAATTCTATAGAAAAATTTATAGAACGTTTTCGGAACTTCTAATGCGGCCTGTCTCTAGACTGGCTCTCCATTCCCGTTCTAAAAATGTGCCATCATATGGCATATGTACTGAGTTCTATAAAGGAACGTTTATAGGACATTAAAGAAGCTAAAGTGCGGCCTGTCTAAGAACGGCTCTATATTTTCACTCTATAAACAGTACCCAGTATCCAGTGCATCGCTGGATTATGGGTCCAGTGCCGCGCGCTGGATGCATGGGGTGCTGGGCAAGCGCGGCGTACTGGGAGGCGCTGGTTACTGGTGCGAAAAACAGCTCTAGCGCGTTAAATACGCGGTGCCTAGACACCGTATGCATTTTTTGAATAGAGAAAGCAACAGAGAGCGTTTTAGTGCAATGAAAAACGAAAAAAAGAACATGTAAAAATAGAAGTGCTCTGACCAGGATTCGATCGTCGCACCTGCAGATCCCCAGCCTGGATCACTACCGCTACGCCACGCCAGCATACGAACACGAGCGGATAATTTAGCATACCAAAATCGAGAAGCACTTTTAGTTTCACAGAGAGAAGTCTTGCACAAACGTGGTAGATGCGCTATCGCCCAGCAACTAAAACTCACGCCTGTACCACAAAGAAAAATTTGCTTTCCGTATTCAATAGTGTGCTCGGAAGTGCCATAACATCGACTTTCACTTGCGATTGGTATTTTAACTTCGAAAAAAGTCCTAAATGAACCACCGATCCGGGACGCTGCATGAATGGGCTGTTACTGCCGATTTCGATAGCCGTTTCTTGTTCTTCACGCGAGGGGTATGCTATGTTTTCTTAGTTCAGTGATGTATTTCAGTCTACACGTCTGTCTAGTCATATATCTTCGTCAGAGAAGCGCAGGCTAGTGCTGGGAGCCTTCGGCGACAGCACATATACCTGCGTTTATGACGCGTCACATCGGCGCTCCTCACTTCTTGTGCTGGCACTGTAGACATGAAAAAATTGTTTATTTGAATGCACCGATGCGAAATCTGAAATATAAAGTAATTTATCCTTGTTAGACTCCTTGATTCTTGAGGTTAGACGCGCCGATAGCGTGCAGACGGACTCGGCGGATACGCTATGCCTAAGCTTCGGTGGGGACTGATCTCGGCGCGGGTATGCTGGGGAAAGCTAAAATGTGTGTATTTGAGCCTCAGAACTCTTTTTAGTACAATAGGGAAAGTGGAAGCGCACGAATCGCCTCAGCCTTGTTATCGGTGCGATAATATCAAGCAGCGGTAGGCTTCGAACTCGGGGTCTGTTCGAGCGCGTCTGAACGACTTCTGGATTTCATGTCCACTCCACAACACTGCGACAATGGCGATAACTCCCAATCATATGTTACGTGCGAACTACTAAAAAAGCGGCATCCTCTGCGTTTGCATGGTTTCGTTCAAGAATTTAGCTATCCGCTTTGTCAAAAGGCAAAATGCAAAAAAACGAAAGTGATTTTCATTGTCACATGTGCAGGAATAAACAAGGCAGCTCACGCACCTTTATTCCATGCTGCGACACGAAATAGTTCTATGACCCTAAGATATAGCGTTATTTAGGACAAGAGATTAGTATGAAGTGATGAAATTGTATAGAGCATTTAATATTGAGCAGCGCTCGTCCTTGCGTACTGGAGCCAGCGCGGCACAAACACAACCAGCGGTTTCCAATGCGACCGTCTCTTCCAGTGTGACCCAGCTCTCTTATCCAGCGTTCTCACTGGTCTCGAGTGAGTCCCAGCGAGCGCCAGCGTACCCAGTGCGATCCAGTGCTTAAAAAAAAAGTAATAACAACGCGCTGATTTCACACTGGAAGGCACTGGAAGACGCTGGTTCTTGCAATCGGCATTTCCGAGGTTTTTTATTAGGAAGTAAGAGCATCGTTAAAAAGACACTCATTGACGAAGGCAAACATCACACTAATCGAAATTAGGAAAACCAAAGAAATATAACGGAAGCGCGCATTGTGGTTTATATCGCATATGTAGGCAAATCACAAAGATGTATACCGAGAAACACTAAGCAAAACTGCTACAATCGCGTCATATCTATTTGCTGGCATGCAGTGACTGCAGCACTTGGGGCGGAAACACATCGAACGCCGCCGCACATTTCTGGCACACACCACTCAAATGCGACAAATGCACGCTGCAGAAACGAATTTTTTTTTTTTTCAAGGAATCTTGAAAAGTCACGGACCACATGAGCGCGATCCGCGCATGATAAGCACATCGCCACGAAAGCAAGATAGGGAACACATAAGCGTAACCTGTGCCTCACGGGTAAAATTAAAAATCATCGTATATAAATTATGTTGCTGTGCGACGGACACAAGCGCACGGAAACATCACACACTGCACATGTGTACCTCCGATGTTGTGTGGACAATTTCTGGGCTACATTTAAACGACAGCAGGAAGTTACTTCAATGAGAAACGAAGTGAGGGCGCATGTAGTGCAGGTAACGGCTGCGCATAAAGTCAGTTAAGGTTTTAAGGCCAGTGACCGAGGTTGAAATCGTTAAAATCACACCCCAGCAATAGCTTACGCAGGGTAAATTATCCGAATCTTGAAGGCCATGCTTTTTGCTGACTACATGTGGCATAAGCGATTCAAAAGCAAGAATACTGCATGTAATTTATTTCTGCCCTAAACTATAGCACACAATATGAGCATGTCAATGTTTCTTCTTGTCTAGCAACATATGTATGTAGTTCGGCCCAAAACGGCACAAAACCTGCTGTAGTGGGTATTATTGTAGGAATCACGGAGGCCACAACAGCCGCACTATTATACAGACGGCGCTGGCAGCGTCGGTATTTTCGTATTCAACGCGACAGGTAGAATACGAAGATACGACGTGTTGTAATTGCTCCGTCTTCAACGGTTGTTGTGCGAGCTGCATCGATGTGTTTGTTTGATCGTGTGTTATTAGGTTTGCTGTAATGAAATGAGACGTAGTTCGCGAGCACGAAAGTGCCAGACGATAGCTTGAGTATCGCTGTAAGCACGCCGTATGCGTGGCGCGCCAGCTAAATGTGGACCAACGATTTTCATGCCGTGGAGTGCGTTCCCTTTGTCTCCGCTGGTTGTCGTGGAAAGCTTGCTGGACGGCGCAAAGAAGTAATGCGTATTATTAGCGTGCCTCAGCTCGTCCACTACCCAGCGGCTTGTTTGCTGCAAGTAACATCGCAGACGCATCACTGGAAACTTGGAGAGCGCCTTTCGACCTCGCCGTACTGTTGAAACGGTAAGCAATCGTGCTGGCCAACTACACGTGCGTTCATCCGTGTTGTGTGTGCTTCCCGTGTCTGTATAGAGTGCCTTGCGAACGTAGCAAGTGGAACACCCACGTCAACAGTGAACCCTGTGCTGATACTTGCTACGCGCTGGTTGTAAAAATTGTGTACGCAACTCTATTGCCACAGTGCGGAATTGATAATCCTGATAAGCGTTTGCTTCCGCTGAGAAAAGTTTCGGAAATCGTGTTCACCTTGTGCAGCTGTGCGTGAGCTCCCGCCTGTCTGCTAAAGTTGCATAGTAACGACCCGTCCACCTCTTCGATTCTTTCTTCAATGACGTTTCCTCACTTATAAATGCTTCGACGTTGTGCACAATCTCTGCTTACGAGGTTTTTGGCTAACGAACAGTTCTAGGGAAAAAATGTAAGCCAATCACAGCTTGCTACTAGTACACCTTTATTTCCAAGACAAGATGTGTTGACATAACAGACTTAACTAAACGTGACAGGGGAACGTTGCCTATACTAAGTAATGGAAAAAACATTAAGATTAGATTGTAATCTGCTGCTACGGCGCGTCCAAAACATTATTTGATGTAGAGGTCCCTATTGTCATGACATTCGATAATTTCAAGCATTTGCTCTCTTTCCACATTAGTGCAGACATTGTTTTCATGACCCTTTTAGGTGCTGATTGCATGTTTTCACGATATCACAGCTTTATTGTGCCACTGCTATAAGCTAACATGGAACTCATTTTGTAGTGGCGAGGCCGTGACCCACAACATAAACTACAAGATCGAGGAGCCCCCAGAAATGCAGACCCTCTGGATATATGGCTGCAGCAGCATGGCCTGTGATCTGGATGGTCATGCCAGGTGTGTATGAAATGTATGTGTTCCAAAAAGGGGGCTTGGTGTCATTCATGGTGAATTTTGTCAACACATTCCATACTGCAGCTTACTAAAGAGACTAAATATTTATGCAACCTTATTGAACTTGCTACCTATTTGTGTGCAAAGCCATTATGCCCACATTATTGTGTTCTGTATAAAACTATACCTAACCTTTCCTGATGTTTAGTATTTCTTTTGCGTAAGTTGCTTACCTGCAAGTTAAATATAATTTTTGCTTTGTACGTACTGTATTTATGACTTTTTATTGTGGTTTTATTCTTTGAAAACTATTTCCTATGCTGTACCCCTTATTTGCATAATTTTTTTCTGTTTGTGCTACAATCTCGTGCAGTTTTCTGTGCATGTAGGAATTCGAAGTGTAGTGGACTAAATATGTCACAGGTCTAAGCACGTAGTGTGCACACCTTTGTTTATCATTGATATCTTTACAGTTACTTCTTTGTTCCCTTAGTAACAGCCACTGCGAAATACACATTTGGTGAGCTTTAATTTCTTGAAAATTAATATGATGGTCAGTATTTACTATGCTGCATTTACTTCAGTAGTACATAGGCACAGACTGATATGGATACCTTGTGACCTACGCAGGATGCCTTTTTTGTTTGTTGCATTAGAAATGGCGGCTCACCCACATGTCTTACTATATATGTGGTATGCCTCATCGATTTCACTTGTCGATTTTTACAGTGGATGAAAACAGATGAACGATTGTAATCCAACATGAAGCCCCGTTGTGGAAATGTACGGCCAAGTTGGATGACCATACTGGTCTTTTGAATGAAATATGGTGATCTCTTATACACATACGATACCGGCCAGTTTGCCCTATGTACGCTTGACCACATGTGAAAGGGATACAGTACACTGCCTGTGACACACACGACAAATTTGGTGGTATCCTTCACCGAGCAAGCCTCCCTTGCCTGCTAGCCTTTCTCAATTCTTTTGCACACTGCTGTGCATATAGGCACCCGACAAGAAAGGCTTGCTTAGATACCACTAAATTTGTCTTGTGTCTGTCAGAGGTAGTGTAGTCTATTCTTGTGATCATGTGTATATTTGGTCAAATGTACATGCAGCAGATTGGCCGGTGCCTGAACACGTGCCTAAGACAGCACCATAATTCACTCCCCGGATCAGTATGTTCGTCCCACTTGACCATGCACCCATGGGACTGGGGCTGCACGCCAGATTTAGACTGTTCATCTGTTTTGTTCAGCTGCGGCAACCAATTGACCAACAAATTCGCTGAGGAATGCCACATAAAAAGACTGGGTCACAATCTGTTTACTGAATTGTCTGAATTCGTAGTAACAAATTTGTTTGTTGCAACTAGATTTAGGCACGTTATTTCTTGTTAAATTTTCTGCTTGACCTACAGAGCAGTTATGCAATCAATTTTCAAAGTTGCATGATTAGTATAATTTTTGTTTTCAGTTTTTCACATGCCATGTTGCAAGAAGGACCCTTTTTAATTAAAACTGAATTAACTTTTCAATTGCAATTGGGAAGTCTTATCATTGCGTTTAGGATACATATCAGTGTACATACCTGTACTAGATTAGAAACTAATTGTTTCAATAACTCAAAAAGCACGAATATACTGTGTCCATTGTATCTGACAGTGACACTGCGACTGTGTTCCAAATACCACTAATTGGCAGTTATCCATCATAATTTGCGAAAACAACTTAAAACATTATTGTTCCCCATACAATGGATACTTACATGCATCATCATGATTGCTCAAGCTCCATGTGAGAAATTTATTATTGGCATATTAAGCATAGTACATACCAACTATGGCTAACAGCGGATGGAATATTAATTTTGTCTACTGCTCAGCAATAGAAGCCAGTAGGTCATTCCCTTCTTTTCAAAAAATTTGTTTCCTATGCACAGTGTGACGTCTGTATAGGACTCTTAGCTCGTGGGTGTTCCTGCTTGCTTATCTTATAAATGGGGAATGTGTTGTCATTGCAAGATGAGATTAATGTGTGACTAGGCTGTTGTCGTTTGGAGATGCTTTTTGTCATCAGCAATGATATTCTACTGCCAGGCACATTGGCCCAGTGCTGATGTCACAGTATCTTGGGAAAGTAAAGATATTGTCAAAAATGATTCTCAAAAGAACTGCCGCTGTTTGGCAGAGTGGTGGGGAGGTGGGGTGTTCTGCCACTTTTCTGTATAATTTTTTTCTGAAATACTCAAATGAAACTTAGCATAATGCTACAACTATATAGATATTTGTGGCATGTTTGTGCCTGCTAATACATTATGGCTGAATGTTCATTACACCTTTTGAAAATTAATTTCAATTGTATTTTCCAGGCTCCAGCGTCGCCGTTACTAGACGGACCAAATGAGGCCAAAAACTAGCCTTTCCTCGCTCCTTTCCTGGGAAGTGAAATAGCAGGTGATCATGTAAGAATGAACTTGCAACATGTGAGCAGTAGCCAAAGCTCCATACAGGACATGCTGGTGGTGGAATGATAAGACAAACCGCAATATTTATTTGTTTACTTATTCACTTAATATTTATTTATTCATATCTCGTGAATACTGTGCAGTTTTTCAGCAAGGAATCAGATAAAATAAAGAAATATCATTGCATCAAAGTAAACATGTTATTTGAAAAAGCATAATTCACGTAGCACAGTACCATGATAAAACATTTTCAGACAACTAGTCTGCTTTTGATACGAATTCATGAAAACTGCAAATTTTGAAGAAACAGAGCAGTAAGGTTAACAAATCTTACTCATAACTAAAAAATGAGATCACATTTCTGTTGGACCTAATACCATAATTTAATCTGGCAAATTAGAGATACCATATGCTGCTCTAATATACAATCACTAATTTATGATTAGATGTGCGAAACTCTCAAACATTGCAACAATTTCATGTAAGCTGTAAATTCATATATCAAGTTTGTTGACTTTAGACATAGCAGATGGAGTCTGCAGAACTGTGATATCTCTTTCTGGCACAGAGACGGGGATTAGTAAGCTTCGTGGTGTTATTTTTCTTAAACCTGCCAAATAGTTCTTCCTGCAACAAGTTGAATTCTCAAATGCCACAAACTTCAAATTAGTGCTGTGGTTGTCTCAAAAGTATTTCTGTATTTTGGATGTATTTGAGTAGGAAAATTTACAGAATTAACGAACTTGTGCTAGTTCTTCTTTATTTTTTTACAGTTGCAAACTAAGTCCTTTTCCTTCAAGTTTTGCTATTTTCAGCAAATTTTAATAAATATTGATAGTTTTAATGTAAAACTATGATTTAAACATTTTTAAATGTATCAAACCTCATCAAATTTGATTCCATTGTTGCCGAGAAAAACTATTTACTGTTTATGTGCATTACATAGGAGCTCCTGAGCTAAATCTCTTTTTTAGTCGTTGCGTGTGTCGGTCTGGTTTGTATTTCTCACCCTAATTAGAATATTGGCTCTGATCTCAAAATTGTTTCCCTTACAACGAAATACAAGCTTTTAAACTTTGTACGATATATGCTGTACTGCTCTATGATAACCACTGTTTGCCACATTTTTGCAGGGCCTGCGAGTGCTAATTTTACACATAGACTAATATGCTGTGTGGTTTCGGTATATGGTGTACTTATCTGTGAAAGCCATTATTTGCCACATTTTCACAGCGACTGCCAGTGTTATTTTTGCACTTAAACAAACTAAACTGCTGTGTCGTTTCATCAGGCTGACACAACATTGCAGTGCACATTCATATCAGTCTATTTTCAGGCTTTAGTATCCAACCGTTCAATGTGCACTGCTGGAACAGGCACTCCTTTTGCAGTTTTAATGGTATGGTTTCTTGTCCTAGTCAAGCCTGTTATTGCCAGGTGTCAACTGTAATCAAGTCTGCCACTGATTCTTTTACCTCATGTTTCGCGTGTTTGCACCACCAGCTTGACCTGAGAAGCATGTTGGCAGCTACAGTTTGTGTGTTGCAAGTTCTAGTCTGAAGCGTGTATGTCACATATATGAAGTATGTATCTAGTCTGAAGTGCAATAAACATTTCAAACTGAATACTTTGTGGTTGTAGCACCAATTATTTTGCCACTGCATTTACTGTAGTCCTTATTGCCTACAGTAGAACTTTGGTAAATTGCAAGTTCTTTACACGTATTGGCCTAGCTTTTATAGGCATTTGCTTGTAGGTACTCGAAAGCAACTGCATAGAAGTATTCTATAGAATTTTGTCTTTAGCGTCTCTAAAGCAACTCGATAGAAATATTCTATAGAAATTTGCCTTTAGCATCTCTAAAGCAACTCGATAGAAATATTCTATAGAAATTTGCCTTTAGCATCTCTAAAAAAACTCGATAGAAATATTCTATAGAAATTTGTCTTTAGCATCTCTAAAGAAACTCGATAGAAATATTCTATAGAAATTTGTCTTTAGCATCTCTAAAGAAACTCGATAGAAATATTCTATAGAAATTTGTCTTTAGCATCTTTAAAGCAACTCGATAGAAATGTTCTATAGAAATGCGTCTTTAGAGTTCCTATAAGAATGCGGTGGCCAAATAACTTTTGAAACTCTATAGGAAAATTCTATAGGCAATCAAAATAAACACAATAGAGTTCTATAGAGAACATTCAAAAGACTTTCTAAAAAAACACATTAAAAATTTTTGTAAGGGCAAACACTAAAATAAAATACTCGACGCAATGAACCGTCTGGTACAAATCGCACACTTTGTCAACCATTTGAACAAAGTATTCATTCTTAGATTGGCATCTAACGTTACTGTGCTGACAGGCAATAAGAGACTACACTAGACTGTATACGCAGACTATGCAAAACAATAACGTCCATCGGTTAAATCTTACACTCATATGGCAAAAAAAAGTAAAGAAAATGAATGCCAAGTGGATTAAAGGTTAAAGAGAACAGATCGTTCTTTAAAGTACACAGTAATAGATTTCAAGAGAAAATGGCATTATTGCACTCAATGAATACACGATGAAGAGTTTCAGGTTTGTCACACAAGGAAGCTACGATCTCATGCATGCTTCCGTCGTGCCAGAGTCGCTTTTTGAAACGTCTGGCATTTGCGCCTCGTGCCAGCAACTCGCGTTCTTTCCTTGTGAAAGCTAGCGCTTTGAGGCGCTGCATTGCCTTCGGGATCGGCCCGAAATCTCGGCCCGATCGGCCGAGAACGGGATCCAATCGATAGAAGAGTGGGGGAAAATGCTCATCGAAAAACAGCGCAACTACACCAAAGAAATCGCGCGAACGACGCAGACGCCCGAGGTAGACGCCAGACTGCTCAAGCTGTGGGAAGCTAGACGCGGGCTCACCAAGAGGTGGAAGAAACAAAAATACAACAGGAAGCTAAAGATAAAGATCGCAGAAGTCACAGCGAAAGCAGAGGAGTACGCGGCGCAATTGGCAAGGCAAAATTGGCAGCAATTCAGCGACTCCCTCAACGGAACTTTGAACACAGCGAGCACGTGGCATATCCTCAAGGCTCTCATAGATCCGACCAAGACCAAGGCAGAAAACAACAAAACCATCTACCGGTTCATCCACCAGTTCGAGGGACCAGACTCGGAACTCCTGGAGAAGGTACGCGTTAAATGCTTCGGGGACACAAACCCAGCAGCTTACGCAGAGCTCTACCGCGGAAGAGAAAACGTTAACCTGGACAGACCCATCACGCGAGAAGAGGTCTACGCAGCGATTCGAAACGCAACCAGAAACACCGCCACGGGTGCAGACAAGATAAATAACGCACTCATCCGCAACCTCAGTGAAGAGTTAGTCGCAGAATTAACCGACTTTCTCAACAAACACTGGGAAGCTGAGACCGTTCCCGAGGAGTGGAAGAATGCGGAGGTAGTGATGATTCCTAAACCGGGCAAGAAACTGCAAATTGAGAACCTCAGACCGATCTCGCTCACATCGTGCCTGGGAAAACTGTACGAACGAGTGGTGGCGCTGAGACTACAACAGTACATGGAGGACAACGAATTGTATCCCCACAGCATGTTTGGATTCAGAGCAAAATTATCGACCCAAGACGTACTGCTTCAAATCAAAGAAGAAGTACTCGGGAACGTCCCCAGGAGTGGGGAGAATATAATAATGGCATTGGATATCAAGGGGGCTTTTGACAATGTAAGCCACGAAGCTATCCTCACGGGCATGAACGACCTGAACTGCGGGAGGAGAGTCTACGGCTACGTCAAAGCCTTCCTTTCAAACAGAACGGCAACGATTGGCCTCGGAGGGCTCCGATCAGAGAAGTTCCTTACTCCAAACAAAGGGACGCCTCAAGGGTCGGTCATCTCCCCCACGCTTTTCAACATAGCAATGATTGGCTTGGCAAAACAGTTAAATGAAATCGACGGCATACACCATGCCATGTATGCCGACGACATCACCATCTGGGTTAACACAGGCTCGCTCAGACAGAAAGAAGAGAAGTTACAAGAGGCAGCCACCTGCGTAGAGGACTACGTCAGAGCAAGAGGGCTAGCCTGCTCCACTGAGAAGTCCGAGCTGCTGAGAGTTTGGAGAGGAAAGCAAAACCGCACAGTCCCCACCAGCGACGAGTTAAAGCTCCACGTCTACCTCGAGGGGAAGCCGATACCGGAAAAGACGCTCATCAGAATCCTGGGGATGTGGATACAGTCAAACCAACGCTGCACCCACACGCTCGCCCTACTCAAGGCATCCACCCTACAAGTGGCCCGCATGATCACGCGCATCTCACACAGACGCCACGGCATGCGAGAGGAGGACACACTCAAGCTGGTCAGAAGCTTGGTCGTCAGCCGAGTGGCATACACCCTTCCATACTACAATCCCATCAAGAGTGAGGTACAACAGGCGGACGTGATTCTACGCAAAGCCTACAAAACCGCACTCCACCTTCCCCACAACACCTCAACCGAAAAGCGCCTAGCCTTAGGACTACACAACACCTTCGACGAATTGAAAGAGGCGCAACTAGTCTCCCAACAACGCAGACTACAGCAGACCCCATCTGGCAGGGAGCTCCTGAAGAAACTAGGCTGCGCCGATCAACTTCAAGAGATACAGAGGACCGAAACAATTCCGGACGAGTATCGCAACACACTGAAAGTAGCACCCATACCCCGGAACATGGATCCCAACCTACACAAAGCGCGCAGGGAAGCGAGGGCTGAATACCTACAAAAGACACTAGCACCCCAAGAAACGACAGTATACGTGGACGCATCCACGTACGCCAGAGCAGCGGGGCAGAGCAACAGCAACGCGGTAGCAACGGTGATTGATTCGAACCTACGCGAGATCACCAGCGCATCACTACAAGGCTGTACGATAGTCGAGGCTGAAGAAGCGGCCGTCGCTCTAGCGGCAGCGCAGGGATATCGGTCTAAACGGTCTCTAACAATCCTTACAGACTCGCAAACAGCGTGCCGCAACTACCTACGCGGCAGAATAGGGCACGGAGCGCTCCGCATACTCCGCTCCGGAGACCCCATAACAGAACGACAAACAAAAGAAGAACCAATTAGGCATACGATAGTATGGACGCCGGGACACACGGGAGTGGCAGGGAACCAAGAGGCGGACAGGATAGCTCGAGGGTACACTTATTACCGAGCATCCAACATAGGCGACCTCGAGGAGACCGAACCTGTACCCCAAGACTATTCGGCGATACTAAATTACTACAAGGGCTGCAGAAAGCGGTATCCACCACCGCACAACTCCCTTAGCAGAGAGGACTCTGTCGCGTGGAGGCAGCTACAAACGGGCTCGTACCCTAACCTAAACGTACTCAGCAAAATTTATCCCACACAATACAATGACAAATGCCCCTGGTGCCACGAAACACCCACGCTGTATCACATAACGTGGGCATGCCAGAAGATAGACGTGGTACCCGTTATACCAAACCCGAGTGCGGAGCAATGGGAGGGAGTGCTCTCCAGCGATCGCCAGGTCGACCAAGAAGGTCTGATTCGGCGAGCACAACTGGCAGCAGCATCCAGCGGAGCCCTGGACTAAGGGCAACCGACCGTTGTGCTAGAAGATGGACGATTCCATCTGAAGACCGCAGAAGACCAGTGAATCTAGAGCTGATAAAGTTTTTCACTCACTCACTCAGACGAACGTGATATCTGCGAAGTGGGCAACGCCCGTCTAGATATATTGTTCTCGCATTAAAGAAAAACGAAAAACAAGGGGAATCACACTTTTATGCTTAAGTACGTTTTTACACAGCCTACAGACAAACTATACACATATCGGACAGTTTGCCTTCGCAGAAATTGTATTGTAAAGGCCGGAAAATTGTTCACTTTACTTCATAGACGATATAATTGAATTTTGTGCAATGTTGGTTTTTGATTGAATATTAAACGGATTGTTTGTTGCACTTTATGGACGTTACACGACGAAAAGTGTAAGTTCATACGTTCAGAGCCTATGGTATCTGAAGAACTTTGAATTTCATGCTAAATAAACCAGTAACTTCTTCGGCGGCAGGCGTTCTTGCACAGCTCAACACCACTAACTGTCGCGGTAGCAAGTACACACACAGAAAGAATAAGTAAAGAACTGATAAAGGAATAAAAAAGGCATATCTCTGCGGCCAGATAAATCTCTCAACTTTGGGAGAGAAAGCCCAGAGGTGCTGTCGGCCCACAATGAAGTCAGCACTACGCCAGTGCGAAAGAAACCTCACGCCGAGCCCACAGTGTCCTGGATGCCAGCTATCTCCCGTTGTTTCTGAAACACTCGGAAACACGATGGATACTCACATTGCAAAGAAAGAAACGAAGAAACAGAGAAGCGACGCCACAACACGGCAGCTGCATACGCATACACACGGGTGCGGGACATAGTGAAGTGAGGGTGCGCGTATAGGCACTGAAAGGAGGTATATCCCTCCTCCAAACAATGAAATATAGTCGTTCGCAGCAGCGCAGATAAGACAGCCCGAAGCGCCCTATTCGTTTGCTCGTTACTTCATGTTCCATTTCTGTTCAGTTCCGCTTCCATTCACCTTTTATTCTTGCGTGTCTTTTTCCCCTTATATTTCCCTTCCAGATCGCTTGCTTTTTCTATACCTTCTTCCCTTATGACCAACATTTCCTTGCGCAAGCTCTAACGACCACCACGACATGCGAAGAGCATTCCGCTATTTGTTCTTGTCACTTCCACTTTTCACATTGGTTCCTTCTTCCTCTTTGTTTCTGTGCAGTGTTCCTTCTGCCTCGCTCCCACTTCTTTTTATACAACCTTCCTGAGCGTCATTTCTTTGGTTCGCTCTCTTTCTCTAGGATACATACGGACACTTCTTCATAGAGGAGCCCGAACCAAGCTTGAGACCTCGTGCCCGACTTTCTATTTGCGCCGCAGACAAGACCCAAAGGATTCCGCTCTTGCTTCTCTTCTGGTTCTTCACGCCCGTTCTTTGCTCTTCTCGAATCCTGAACAACCACTATGCGAGCAGCAGTGATCAAGAGAGAAAATAGTGTTTCTATTCCCGCCTACATATTTGTCTGTGTATTTTAGTAGTGCTGGTAAGCCCTGCCGTGGACCCATTTAAAACCTTCTGCATTCATTCATTCATTCATTCATTCATTCATAGAGGGAAATGTTTGCTGGCCTGCGCTTTACTTCGCGTACACTACACGTTGGCACATTTGACTACTTCAATTCAGGCATGACTGGAAAAAAAGAGGGGAAGAAAACGACACAGTCAATATAGCATGTGTTTACGAGGTCTCCTATTTTCCCTGGCGTGAAGCTCTGCCACGCGAAACACGTAATTCCGAAGAAACGGTTTCGCGAAGAAGCGGATGCGCGCTCAGCAGGACACAAACGTAAAGACACCCCCGACAAACTGTACAATTGAATTCTCGAATCAGCGCCCCTATTGTGCTTTTATTGTTTTCTTTTTCTCTGCCTTTGTCGCGGCGTTGCTTCAAAACAGCACTTTGAGTTCGTTTCACAGAGGAAATAACATACAGATTGCTGAGGCAACTCAGGTTCGACAAAACAGTGGCACTGATTCAATTTTCCTTGTCGTTCGTTTTAGTGGGCAGATGAGTTTGTTGCGCTACTACAGGACACAGGAACGTTGTATGAGGTCTCGAGAAACTTCCAGTACGCAGCTTTGTGGTCGTACGTGCGTGCGTATGCATACGTACGTTGCCGAAAACGGATGGCAGAAATCAACCAAACGGAGACGCTGGGGCGTAGCACGCTTGGGTAAACAGGACAGCGAGAGGGGCGTAATCGAAATCAATGAATACGCTTTCGGCTCAATATAAGCTGGGTGGCTAGGCCCATGCACGGCACCGAAGGAACGCAAGCGCGGGCGTGGTTCTATATAGAAACAGCACCGAGTCGCCCAACGTGTGCTTGCTGTGCCTGCTTGTCCAAGGCTAAACAAGATGAATGAAACGGGAAGCAACACAAAACTTGCAGCTTTCTTTTCGGGATCAGAAAAGAGGCAGAAAAGTGAAAAAAAAAAAATCTTTGTGGCTATGTCAGTTTAGTGGCGTTATAGAGGTGCCTTGTTTTTATTGCCCGTGGCCACTGCTGGACGCGGGTAGCGGAAGTGTGAATAAACTGCAAGAACGACTAGGACAGCTTTAATAACGGGTTCGGCTTACTTAATTCAATTACCATGGTAAGTATTGAAAAAAAAACAAATACAAACAAACAAACAGAGATAGCAAGACAAAAATAAATACGGATTCGCAAAGCCCTGTGTAAAAACCATCTTCTAACGAACGTTTACGGTTGGCCCACTTCGCAGAGACGTTGCAAATGGACGTTGACAAGAAAACGCCATTTGTGTCTTCGCAAGCGTCCTTGTCCCCCTTTGACATGTGCGCGCGTTGTCTTTGAAGATTACGCGTGCGTTTGTCGTATGATGAGCCTGCCTTAAAATATATACTTGAAAATTGTTCTTTACCATTACGTGCATTTTAAGGTTGCGCATGCAGTGTTCGTGAAAGCAAGCAACGTAGTAAAATAGAATTGGCCAGTGGCAGACATATTCCTTCGCGATGCAATCTCGTTTATGCGTATCTGTGTCAACAGAGCACAGGAGAGAACATTTAACTTGTTTTCAAGCGTGCAACAGTTACGCACGACGCAGTGATATGAATCTGACACCTGAGAATATACCAGGTATTTGGTCTTATGGAACACTTTGGTGCCCGGGATTAATGTCGTGTCACTTGGCATCTTGAATGACGATTTGGATGTTGCATATCATATTGACCGCAAAAAAGACGGCGACAGAGGGAGAGAACACATAAACATTTGATGTTGTCACATTTGGATGTTGTCCGTCACATTGCTCAAGGGAGATTCTATTGAAAGCTCAGTGTGCCAATGTTGAATTTATGGAGAGGCACATTTGAACATTGACTTGTTATTAATCTACAAAGGTTTACACCACTCCTTTTTGTTTGTTTTATTGTTCGTAGCGTATTGGGAGATATGCTTCGATGATGAAGAAGTAGCAGAGGCCACTCATTTTTGCCCTTATATAGGCGTCATCTTAGGGGAAAATGACAATGGTCATCTCCTAACTCTCCAGGGTGCGCTGCCTGAGAGCAATAAACGTGTTTCTTAAAGAGCACGCAACATGAACGAATAGGTTTGCCGTTTCCCATTGTGTGCATTGCTATAGTGTTCGCCGCTCTGTAAAAGCTTTGAGCCTTTGACACGCGCCATCTCTGAGATAAATTGAGCGTCTGCGCGTATCGATCAGAGCTGGACGGAGTGCACAGGCGTGAACTGGCCGTTGTAACACTGACTGCACCCAGAGGAGCTGTAAATCGACGCCTGGGATAAAGAACACACCTTCGTGCTTTTCCTGCCGCCAGCGCTATACATTTTCTGCGCTAACAAAGCTATAGACTCGAATCGATGACGCTGTTTCTTTTTCTTTCTTTATGTGCTCTTAATTTCTTTCTTTTCGTTTTTCTTTGTTTCGCGCCTCTTCCTTGCGCGTCGCTCGCGTCGAAACAAGTATTTCGGCTTCCCTAGAAGAGTCTGTGTACGTGGCACGAGAAAATAGTCAGTTGCACGCCTATACCTTTCATTGCGAAAGCGAGAGCAAGAACGGAGAAAGAGCCGCGGTCGTGCATTGTGCATGACAGGTTACTGACGTCACCTGTACGCGTACGACGGCACACTGCGCATTATAGTAGTGGCGGAGCAGTGCCTGTACAACGCGCTGCATTAATTGTTCCAGGTCTTTTACATTATGCACTCGGTCACTCGCCTATAACATGAGCCTCGCACTGTGTAATTACTCTTGGCACATGTCCAGACTGGGCTGTGGATAATTCTGAAGTTATTAGGCTTTTTTCTTCATGTGGTAGTAAAACAGATCTTGGCAATTGAAGAAGAAAACAGCCACGATGGACGCATTATCAGAAATTCATCCCCTGATACGCTTGCCATGCGTACTTTTTTTCCATAGGGCCTCGCTCTATAAGTGACTCACGCCCGTTTGTCGAAATATCAGTTTTGGCATTGTAATAATGCACATTGGCCATATACTGCTGTTTTCACGCCAACTCTGTACTGTTCATTGTCATGCAGCAGCTAATGTCTTCAAGATTGCTTCCATTTTCAGGTACTTTACCCAACAAATCAATCGCTTCTCTTACTCTTGTCTTAGCATTAAGTTTCTTGCTCAGCTCCAGCGCAAAACATGAGACAAAAAATACGAGTGAAAGAATGAACGAGGGACAAATTACTCAATTAGCTTTGGCAACAACGATTATAGTATTATAGTGCCTACTTCTCTGAACAAGAGATTATTGACGACCAACACTTGAAGCCTTGAGAGGAGATTGGAGTTAACTCGACCGAGCAACCATAGGTTCGCGGTAGCCTTCCATAAATAACATCGTTGCGAAACTATACGAGACAGCTAGCTCACATTGAGATGAAGGGCTGAAATGATTTGGAATAAATAATAACAATAACAATGAAAATTTCCCGAAGGAGTGGCAATTTACTGCGCTTGAAAACGTCAACGACTTGTGACCAGTCAAGCTGATATTCTGCAGCTTTTATTCTGCCAGCCCCACTGTTCATTTGCATCAGCGTATTATGTGGTAAGTAAACTTCTTATTTTGTCCTATCTTATCTTATCTTATCTCATCTTATGGTGGTCCGCGACAAGCCATCAGTCTGCAGTGGTTGGCGTTGGTACTATCGCTCTTATTACTTTTGAGCGCCTGTGGTTTATTACTATGCGCCAAAATTACAGCATACGAACATAGTAGCATTCGGTAGTGGTTGGTCACCACGGCCGAAAGAAACAATTACAGATTAACAAAAAAATAAGAATCAGGAAAGTGGGGGAGGTTGTTACCTTTTGGGGTGGGCCCCTTTCTGCCGTGCCTATACCGTACTTCGCAATAGCGAATGGAGTGGCCACAACCGGTAATCTTTTCTGCGGCCTTTTTTTTTTTTGTTTGTTTACGCGCAAGCGTAAGTGGCCAGCAGGCGCAGTCGGTGAATGTTTGTTCGAAGCCTCGAAGGAAGCGGAGGAGGAGGCCGCCTTGAGGTGAAGAGAATCGCGCGCGTGGGAAAGCACGAAGCACGAAAGCACGACACCACAGCGCCCGTGGTGTCGTCGTCTTTCTGGTGTGTGTTGTTTTTTTGGCGCAAATTCTTTTCAATATGCACGAAGGAAAGCGCTGAGCACTCGGCAGAGCAACGCGACGTAAAGAAAAGTCTAGGTGACGTTCAGCGAAGAGGGGGGAGGGAGAAGAAGCAAGGCGAAGCGTCGTGGAGGAGGAAGATAGGCGGAGGCGCGCTGGGTTGACCTTCTCTGGCAATCGATACAGGGTTTGTTTGTGCTAGGGACGCACCGGGTTCGTTACGTGATAACATCGCTCTCGCGTGCCGAACGCTGGTGTCACGGCGCACGGACGAGTAATCATGCGGCTATTTTCATATTTCGTGCGTTTTTTTTAACTCGGAAAAAGTAATCACGCGAAAGGTAGCACATCAGAAGCAACAGGATCGGGTGTTTTAAGACACAATTATTTACTTTCTCTCAAAATTCCGCCCTCAACTCAACAATTCCTAAGTTCGTTATTTAATCTAATCTTATTATCGACAGTTCAATTATGAAAGGAAATACCCTTGGTGCGGTACTTCACTGCCGACAGAATACCATTGGTTGCGTCCTCGTATATTCTGTATTTTATATTTAAGAGCTTGGTTAACGTTAGCTGGGACACCCCGTATACCGACACCTTCGCTGGGGTTAAGCAGCTCAAACAAGTAACAAAATAACGTTGCGTATTTGTGAGGAGATACAGAAAATTACCAACTTTGCACGTGTGAACATTACTGTCCACTGGGTGCAGGCACATGGTCATGACCACAACCGTGACTTTGCGGACTGCAATGCTTATTGCTCCTCAACACCCAGCGCTCCTGGTCTTTCCCTCCCTCTGACACCCCCCCCCCTCCTCTTTTTTTCATTGCCAGAAAATCCATCCCCTTGCGGTACACGCATACCACATTCTTTCTCGGATGGGGGAAGTCTCTCCCCATGGACTTCATGCCGGGGCGGCCCTTGTGTTTGGGGCCAACCACACGAAGACATTACCCAATATCTGAAACGATCCGTTCCTGCGATTGCAGCGGAAACCCACCATCTACTTTGGACGTGCCCTAGAACAAAAATAATTCGCGAAAGTGTACTTAGTGGTGCGAAATTGAACAGTTGTCAAGCTGAAGACCATGAAATTTTAATTGTTGACAACACATCTTTTGTCAGTGTTGCAGTATCTGTAGGAAAGGGGCCTGCATGCTTATATTTAATTTCATACGGACATTATGCCGCGTGGCAACCTAAACGAATAAAAAGAAAGAATAATTCCTGAGAGGACCTGTTCAGCAATGTTGAATTGTTAGACGATTACATCGCTTCTTCTGGGGCAAAACTAGCACTATGAACCACGCGCCGATGTCGTTTTGCAAACACGATCTTCTTAACGAGCCCGCTACGGCTTGTGTATCGTGTATGCTGTGCGGGCCTTGCGCGAAACATTTGTAAAGTTTTAATAGTCAGTTGCGCAACTTAGACGAACGTTCGAACGTTGGCTGAGATAGGGAGGATGTGGCAGCGTCTGTGGATTAAAAAAAAAGAAAGAGCTGTACAAGCAGCATTTCTCTAAAAAGGATGTTTCAAAATGCTATTAAATTCCTTGAAAATAGCCCGCTGTCAGGGCAGACTGTCTTAGTTTGGTGGTTCTGTATACAGATTTGTAAGATTAGGGCTTGTTGTGATTGAAGCACTTGAGCCTGAAGTTCAAGAAGCTCAATGAAGAGCATGGCGGCATTCGGTAGTCATTTTGTCTCCACAATGATCTTTGAACTAAGCCTTTTTTTCAACATTCAAATATTTCACAGCGCTGAGACTGCAAGATCTTGCCATTTCTGCCCGTGAGTTAGAGTGGATCATTGAAGTTAGCTTAATACTTTCTTTCTCGTATCATATTGAAGAAAGTGGGGAGAGAAACAATTTTTCACGTTTGAGTAATTAACTCACAATAGCTTTGCTAAACATGACTGCATCTTTTGCCTTTACTTGGTCCTTTATTCAGTTTTGTTCAACTGGTTTGAGAATATCCTAGCATAAAATGTTTCCAGAACGTATTATTCATAAGTTCCAGCTGGAATTTGAAGAGAGTCACCGAGCTCTCCGAAATAACCTCAATCACATGTAATTCAGGAATAAAGAACTCGCCTCCCCACGGAGCCTAGCGCACGACAAAAGACGGCGCGCTTATTCGCCACTTTTCTCGGTTGCGTGCGCGATATTGAGCCGCGATCGCCGGCTCACCCTCGCACACTTTCACTCGCACAAACAGCGCATGGTGTGCGGCGCCGATTTTAACGCCCTTAGAATTTATACGGAACCTCATGGTCACGCCGATGGTGTAGATGCGCCTGGAGTGTCCATACAATTGCTATCGCAATGAAACGTCGCAAGATGACGTTGCCAGCTTTGTTACGGTTGCTACGGCAGTCCACGGCACCGGTGACCCCGTACAGTCTAACGCCTCTATAACGAAGTGCTTGGGACATCTGAAATTATTGTTAATACAGGTCACTTCGTTGTCAAGGTCACGCACATCACAGTTCGCAGTGAAACTGGGACATAATAATTATTTTGTTATACAGGTCATTTCATTGTATAGAGGCGTTCGTTGTAGAGGCGCTCGACTGCATTCCGTAAACGGTAAGATGCGTACGGACACGTCAAAGTACTTTGATCTCTTTCAGCGTTTCTCTCCGAGGGCGTACTGAATTAGGGGCGTGGCTCAAGTGCAACTAATTACACGCTCTATACGTTCACACATACTGCATCGCCTGCCGTCGACATCCTCCTTAACACATAAACTACGTTTGACGACGCTTAACTGGGAAGTTGGGAGGTGAAAGTAAATTAGAGTTTAACGCATGTTCACCTGCGCATCAAAGGATCCTATATAACGTCTCTTTAGAAACTGAATCGCTTTTCTCCAGCTTCACATTAAAGCTGCTTTCACTCCCTTTCATTTGACGCTACAAGCGCAAGCTGTGAACGGAGGCCAGCGGCCGCCCACACACGTATTGAAAGTCTATCTCCCAGCGACACGACGGCGCGAGTGTAGCTGGGTCTGATGGAGACAAAGCCCAGTCGGCGACGTATTCAGTTAACGCGAGTGGCGGGGTTTCGGGGCCGGTTGGACGATAATTGCGTAGGCGAGGCTGCAGCAGTCCGTGGCACAAGCATTTATTTCTGTCTACTTCGTGTCTTTACTCTGCGCAAAGCTCGCCCTCTCTCCCGAAATTTGAAGCTAGAAATGAAAATTGTATATTAAAAGGACGGGGGACGCGTTCTAGGTAAGTACATGGCTAATTATGTAGATGCACTTGCAAAACAGTGTGTATGCTATGCGCGTGTACGACAATCAGTTATACGAGTTGATTTAATACCTTGCTATCCTTGAAGGCTTGCAGGGGATTTGCTTCTATTTCACCTCTTTCGCTCCGTGCAGAGCCAAATGTGTTTTCGGCAGAACACCGCACCGTTCAGCTGCCGACTGCAAGGATTTTTCTTCACAATGCAAGGCATGAGCTTCCGGCATCAATAGAAAATCTTTCGGGCTCTCAGGTGCGGGTTTTTTGTATTGTGTGCCATGCATGGAAGGCATCTATATATATAACGATACGGTTTGCATCTCTGAGCATACAAGGGAGATCACACAGCCAGAGACAGCTCAGTAATGTAGATACAGGTATTAACAGTGTAAAGCCTGTTATGCAATAACCATCTATGAAGCTGGCTGTACCGTACTACACAAATGCGTGGCTGCAATTTGGTTCTCAGACACGGAACAGACTTGCTGGAGCACCTATCAGGACGTCATTACTTCTTACTGCCCGCTTTGTAATCAATTTCAATATATTTAACTGTTACACAACCAAACCACTTTCGGTGCATCACGTTTTGTCGGATAAGCAGTCGCACGTGCATATTCAGAATCTTCTTATCAAAAACACTATGAATACCAAAAAAGTCGTACAGTTGTCCTCTTTCTTGATATTTTTTGAGATCGATACACATTTCAATTTTCTACGGAATAGTTAGGATACGTAATTTACAGAATAGATCCAATGCTTTGGATCAAGAAGCAGTCACATTGGACATTTGCCTAGCGTGGACGACGCAAAACTGGAGAAATAATTCTGTATCTATGACATGACTTATTCTTCAATACGGGGTCGACACGCTTTTCTCAAAACGTGTCATTCTATCCAAAATCATCCTGTTGAAAATAAAATGCTTCGTTCACCAATTGCCTAGTTAAATGTATTAATTTGTATATCTGCGAGCCTAACGGCCAAGTGAATGCAGTAAATGCCATGCAGAGCTGCACACGATGGAATACGTTGCTCCTTCGGAAGCTATAAAATTGTACTCTACCCTGCTAAAGTCGCTTTTTGGGATTGCAGTATAAATAAATAAATAAATAAGTAAATAAATAAATAAATAAATAAATACCATTAGTACAAGTCGCATTCACCACGTACCACAGCATAAGAAATTCACTTATGGCGTGGCAGCGCTGTCCGCTCAATCTGGGCACAAATTTGGTCGCACCGAGTCTCTTATCCCGCATTGTCTAGCGAGCCCTCTGGACGCGAGCAGCAACGTGGCGACTCCCCGCCATGCAAGCTTGACAGGATCGACGGCTTCATCAGAAGAGCGACGATGGGAGTTAGTCTCCCCTATGTTCCCCACCCGTCCCGCTTGCTGTACAAACTTAACTAACGCATTTCCTTTTTATTTAATTCTTAGCCTGCTGACTCACGCTTCAGGGCTCGCGTCTCGCGCGACTTATTACCACGAGAAACTATTACTCGCGGTCTGGCGAGCACGGGACCCTTCAGCCAGACTAAATCTGCAGCAGCCTCCCCGCCTCACTTCGGTGTTCCGCTTCCCCACGCCACTCCGGCAGTGCACCCTGCATGACAGTCAGGAAGGAAGTACGTTGCGCGAAAACGAGAAACGAGTCGAGTGGAGGAGAATGCACGGGAACAATAATCAAGCCGGTGGCCACGGCTCACGTATTGTCGGTGATTAAATGCAAAGGCGGCGGTCGTTGGGCGTGGGCTCAATCCCGGCCGTCCGACCGTCGACTACTGGCAAGATGGGAGTGGCGCGGGTGTACTGGAAAGCAAACGGGGCAACGGGCCTCTCGCTTCGTTCGTCGTTGGATGACTTCTTACCATGCAGTGTCATGAGCTGACGAACTGTCGTGAAACAGTGAACGTGCGTGCGTATGTGCGTGTGTGCCTGTGTGTGCTGTTGTGTGTTTACATGCGGGTTAGTGTGTGACCACCGATTGAACCGATTGGTTTGTCCAAGAAGTCTTCCTTAGTTTTTAATCAAAGCCGTTTATAACTATATGACATGCATTTCTGTGTAATATTTCTTTCTAGTTCTTTTCTTAAACTTCGTTTATGACGTGCGCTAGCACAATATACTCTCTTTTCGTGCGCGTGTAGCTGAAAAAGTGTATATTTTTGTATACAAATTTGTATACAACCTCGGCAGTGAGTATCCGCGTCTATTAAAAGGACCTGACACGGTGTCACATATCTTTCTTTGCATTTGCTGAACACTGAATTTTAATTATGATACCTATGCTCAACTGCTTGGTGCCACGTATCAGAGAGAAAACTTTCTTTTATGTGTTGCTGGAAATACCGCCATTGCGGGTTACCGTAATTATTGTTGGAAATGCTTGTAGTGTTCGAGTAAACACGAGAATAACGTGAACGAATCACTGCGTGAGCCGTACTGTATAGGACAAGTACCCTGCACGCCAAAAAGTAGTTGCGTGTGTCAAGTTTATTCTTCCGTTGCTCTGAAATGTCCAGTATGTCGCAGTATCTGCTTAGTTCTGATCTCTCTATGAAGCTTTAAATGTTGTAATAGTCAAATAGTCCTCATAGAAATTGTCCTAGAAAAGCAATAAGAGAATGACGCCCTATCATTAAGCGCAGAAAGAGAGAAAGAATAGATAAAAGCTCATGAAAGACATGAAGGTTAATCAGAAGATACCTCCGGTTGGTTACTCTATATTGAGGAAGGAGAAAATGGGCACGAAAGATGAGAGAAAAGCAAAGGAAGAATGAACAATATAAAACTGTTTGTCTGGGCGCTGCCAATTAGGCTCAACATCAATACATGCACGATGAGCGCCCTACTGTCGAAGCCAAATGTAGGAATACGTAGTCAATAACGGAACGTGTCGACTCTTTCCGATAGTTCCAAAACTGTTCCTCTCCGGTCAGGAAACACTGAAACACTCTTCGCATCTGTTCTCTGACTATTATTGCTAGAGCAATCATACGGATGCTCGAGCTACATTCATGCCGTCGGCGCCACCGCCACCACCGCCATTATCGTGCTTCCTCGCTGACGGCGCATTAGTGGCTTGTGTGCGGATGGTTGTTGGGTCGTCTCCAAATACTTGGTTCTTGTTTTGTTTGAGTTGGTTTTTGGGGTACCAAAACACGACTTCTTGTATCTCGCTTTATAAGTGCACGTTCTAAGGCAGCCTGATATCGCTTCAAAAAAGTAAAGAGCTTCCCTTTGAGTAATCATAAATTATATTTTTCCTGATTTTGGTTTTTCCTCTTAAGTAGTTACCCATGGCAGGTTCCTTTTTTATTGCCGCCACCCATGAAATTGTCTAAGCCTCTGACTTTCCGCTTGACATTCTTTGTTGTCATGTTGCCTACCATACAAGGCGCATACTTGCTGGCGAGCTTCCTAGTTCTTTCCCTCCACTTTGAATCAATGTTTCTTTCTGTACAAATAGCTGAACATTCGCCGAGTCCATTTACTTTATTCCGTAGTACTCAGTTTTTCTTCGTAACCAATTTTACTTCATAACCAAATTTATTGTGCAGGAGTTGCATCTTTAGGTACGGCGCCTGCAACACTACTGGTTGCACTCCTCAGCATGCAACCGTAGCAAGACGCCTGGTACCTGCCAGAGCAACGTTCCTTCTGCACAGGAGTGGTTGCCTTGCGTGCATCATCGGGCCGTGTCGCACCAGCGTATAGTTAGGACCCTTTTCGAAGAGTTCACGTGCAACGCCAAACGTTGCTATTGCTATCAGTCCTTTGCTCTTCGGTTGAAACTGCCAAATCCTTGCGTGAATCTCCAGCCAACAGCTGAACCTTTGTTTCTTTAATGATAGGTAAACACGATCTGTGTGTGCTTCTGTGACAAAGCATGAATCAAACTCTCTTGGATGATAAAACGAGAGGAAAAGACACGCAAGACAATACTCAATAAGAACGATATACTGCGATAAAAGCGCGCATAAGGAATCAGTGAAACGCTTATGGTTCGCCGTCGAAGTTAGGTTCAACCACAGCTACGGCGTGACTGCGTGAAAGCCTTTCCATGTTAGAATAAGTATGGTACTTCGCTGTAGTGCTTGCAAAATTTTAATTAAAATTCTTGTCGAACGTCGAGCTTCCCATGTCTCAACTCCATATAGAGAGAGCGCTAGAACTTTCAAGGAGCTGGTCACTTGGCTTTTCACTGTCTTCCCTGTCGTCAGTGTGACTGGGCAGCCCTTTTTGAAAATGTGACGATTCTTGGCAGGGATAGGACAAAAACCGAAATACAAATACTTGAGGTGCTTTATATCAACGTACAAGAGGAAGGAAAATGGATCAGTGTTCCTTCTATCTGTCTGAGTGATAAAGAGATAGCTTTTCTAAAAGGTTGAGCTTTAAAGACAAGGAAGTAGAAACAAATACATAGGGCAAAATGGTGAGTTCAGCAACTTAAAGAATTTTGTATCTTGCTAAGAGCTTTGCGCATGCGTCGGTGGTTGATGTTGGAGAGCTGATTCGCTTTTTTTCAAATATATGTCAGTTGCTAGTCCAGCATTGCGGTGTCTTTTCTTTCTGTAGTGTTTGCGTCTGAATTTTTCCCCTGGTTTTCTAAAGCTTCAATATGAACCAACTGGCCTAGCAAGCAGCATTGCTATAAGAAAGTACACGTTAGCGTTTAGGCTGGGCGTGCATCCTTTTGCAAGCCGAATCAAGTTGCTTACTCTCGATTACGTAAGGCTCACAAGGAATCTCGCTGAAGAGCGCGGCCAGTTATTTGCACTGCCTGAACAGTACTAAACGCGATACAGGATCAGATCCGCGTTTAACCCTCACCCACCCACCCACCTACTCCCCTATCACGAATTATGAATGTGTATTGCCTTCGAATTATTTCTTTCTTCTAGAAACGTGCCACAAACTTTGCAGGAAAAATTATCTACATACTACTAGAATTGCTACATCGCATCAGAGCAGCAGCCATCATAGCAAAGATCTATTTACAAAGAGATTGACGTCCTGAGAAGAGGCGCTCTGCCATGAAAATAACTTAATATTTTCTTAGAAGCAGATTCGCTAGTTATTACTCAGTTGAGGGCTTGATTGTGCAACAGAGAACATTATTTAACAACAGTGATGCAGAGCAGCACTTCATGCTTCTCGCCAAACCTGGTTGTGTAGCTCCTAAAATACCATTATGTTGCGTTACTGTATGTGCAGAAGGGATTTATACGTCGTTGTTGTTGTTTTTCAGGGGGGCTGGGAGAGGAGAGAGATTAGCAAAGGGTTACTATGACATTCAGCGCTATGTTCCAGAATATGATATACTCGCCGACAAGTTGGAATATCAAATAGTAAGTTGCGCTTCATATGGAGACACCGTCACTGAACGGAATAAAGTGCGCGGCTCCCCCGTGAGGCGAAACAGCGCGGCGTAAGAAAGCCCACAAGAAAGCGGCGAACGTCGCAAGCGAGCAACGTCCTCCTCTTTCAAACCTTTCTTTATTATTATGTTAAATTTTTTTGCTTGTATGTGTACTTGTTGCTCACGCACTGTACGCCCTTGAAGGACACCGCAAAGGTCTAAATCTTACATGCATGGCCCAAACTGTGAGTGACACCTACTCTTCCCGACTAATTGAACGTCGTTTATCACGGCCCTGTGTCGCGCCCTTCTTGCTTTTCGCTTTAACGAGGGCTACGCCGTTGCAATTGCGTGCCGCAAGGCGGCAGCAAATTTATTAAGCAGCCACTTGAAGTTTCCTTGAAGAAAATTGCCGCAAGAGAGGAAAACTTCCAGGTTTTCGCAAAGATAAATGGTCTCTTCGTTCTTCTTAAAAACTGGCCCTGTCCTGTAGTTCAAGCGCGACACGTGGCAAATGCCCGTAGCTTTATGGCATAGTTTTAATGTTAAATTGCTTTCCTGCTCAAATGCCTTCCGCAAGTGCGAATAAAGAAAACAAAATTATTAATGTATATCAGTTCACACGAGAAACACTGCACAAACAACGGAAAAAGAAAGTGAACGGGAGAGTTGAAGCTGTCAAGTATGAAATGACAAATTTGATGTTGCACTAGACATAAGCATTAAAAAATAAGAAAAATGTTATGATCACTGCAAGAAAACAACGGAGTGTAGCATTAGCTCACTCCAAAAATACTAGTTGAAGAAATGTGCGAACATTATGTAATATGCTGCAATAATTTTGCGGGCCACATACTCCAGAATTTACAACTGAAACTGATAGACATAGCGTAGAATTTGAGCCTCCTCTATGTTTGTGTCAGCTGTACGGTAATGCGACAGAATTATGGCTTGCATCCACCTTATTATACTGTACGAAAGTACATCCCGTAAGGCGAATTGTTCCCGTGCGGCAATGTAGCACCGCTAAAGCTCGCTACATATATACATATGTTCACTCATGAAGGAAATTTTTGTCACAGAATTTGGAAGTAAGACGGCAATAGATATTTTTTTACATTTGTTGAAGTTTCTTTGTCGAACGCTCTAAATGTGCCTAGTGTCATGCAGGCATTTTCCATAACCACATTTTATGCAGCAGAATACCGCAACCGCTATGACACAGTGGCGACAAGATGATGGTGTAAAATCTCCCACCTGACACTGTTCGCAAGGTATGACACAAAGGCAGCATTCATCTGTTGTGAGCGCAACCCCTCTTGACGGATGGTCAGCGAACTCATCGTGTAGTGAAGGGGTAAGCGCTGCCACGTTTTCAATGACGAAGACGCGAGGGCGAGTCCCCTTATATGCAAGGTAGGACGCTATACTCACTACAGAAAGTGTGGATGCAAATAAACCGTACAATTATGTCTTGGGAGTCATATATGCTTTACATAGAGCTTTATTGGTGCGGTAGTATGAGTAAAGCAGAATATTGTTTTCAAAGGAGCGAGTTTTGAACTATCAGTTTGTTACAGTTGGGGAATAACGGCTACTGCATGTACATATGTAAACGCGTTCTCAAGCGGATCATGAATTTCGTCTTCAACTTTAGTGCAAGGTGAAAATTTACTCGGTAGCTGTAAAAAAAATAATTTTTTTTTGTCTTAAGCAGAGCCTCTAAGAATAAATCGCACCTATGCCACGACGACACTTACCTGCCTAAAACGCAAAGTCTGATAGCCGCAAAGTCTGATAGTAGATAGCGATGAGCTTTGCAATACTGTGTCGAAACCCTTCGCGAATGCTAACACTGACGCCTACTGTGAGAAGCAAAGTTCGAACTTCCCTACGACTACATATTAAGTACAGCTAAATTCACAGACGCCAATATTGTGTTGTACGCGTTTATACAGAAAGGTTTAATAATTTGGCCACGGTAAACAAAAAATAATATCATAACCGTAAAAAAGGATCTACGGACGTGCCTCGGCCTTTCTGAGTACGAATGCACAGCAGTCACTATACAGGGTGCTCTTTTTAGTTGCATCAAATTATTCAAAATTGCCTGTGGCAGATAACACAATTATAAACCTTGATTTGGATTACTCGATGATGCGGCCTTTATGTTTACGAGAATTCAAAACGTTCAATTGAATCATGAACGTACTCACGCTAATTAACTTTTTAAATTAATTGCTTTAAGCCACATATTTCAATCTACGAATTACAGCAGTTGAGTTCTGAAGGCGTATCCACTTGGAACAAACTATCGGGACTGCAGCAGTTTCACTATATTAATTTTCAAAGTGTTCGACGAAATGCATTGGCGTTCCAGTTACTTTCTTAAGAAAAGTCTGTTTTATTCAGTGAAGCTCCCCATGTTGGTCTACATTGTGTCGTTCTGAAGCAAGCCCCCGGAGTGCAATAAACCTTGGGATGGGTGAACAACCTGTGCACACAAGCGAAATTTCTCATCGGGCAGTTTAGAGAGGACACAACATCATCGTTAAATGGCTGCCTAGTCACCGCGGTACTCTATGAAACGAGCTAGCAGATGTAGCCGCTCAATCTGACTACGACAGTGTCGACTGCGCTGCTGTCCCGATGGCAAGAGCAGAGGCAACGGGAAAGCTCAAAGTGCTTGCACGCGAGCACAGACTGGCCCTATGAAATTTTGCTGACTTCAAGAACCAGCGCTCCTACTTCCCTGCATCCTCAGCTGAGGCTCCGCCTCTTGTGCGGCTTACCTTGGCGTGAAGCAATTCACGTGTGCTACGACGAGTAGTAGAGCACAAAAACACAGGTGGCCAGAAAGAAAGACGGCAGATGTCTCTGTCATGCATTTTTCCATCCATCACACAGTGTCTGTGATACGATTTGTATTGATGTGCAAACGGCAAGCCCAATTAGTCCCAATTCTCGTATGTCATCTGTGGATTCGAGACGCATGCACGAATTTACTCCTTTTGCTCAACGGAAGGGCCGGCAGTCCAGACGATGAAGTGCATGGCCATAAAAACACAATTGTGCACGTTCTGTGTGGGTGATCTCTTTTGAGTACGCAAAGAACAGCGCTTTACGTCACGCTCAACACGTGCACTCCAAAAAGTTCCACTGAAGAACCGGAATCATCGGACCCTGGTTCTGGGTGGCGTCGTCCTGACTAGCTTTAGAAGCAGGTCGGTGTTTTGCAAAGCATTGGGACTGCGTGAAAGAGTTAAAAAAAATTCATCAACGATTACGATGCTCCCTAATGCGAAATTTGAGCGCAGCTCTATACGTGTTTTCATTACGCCATATATTAAGGCACCGCAATCCACAATGCCGACTGACAGAGCCGCAACGTGCGGCGCTACATATCGACCGGCCGCACAATTGCAGCTTCCCGGCAAGTGCAGCTTATGCAACCGTAATGTTTGCCGGGAGACGTTTGCGGCGAACGCCATACGCGAAGGCGAGCTTTCTGGTTTTTTTTTTATTGCGGTAGCAATTATATGGACATTCCAGACACATTTCTGCCGTCGCCGTGATGTTCCATATAATGTCCAAGAGCGATAGTCTTCTCCGAACGATGTATGCTCTATGTGCGAGGGAAAGCGTGCGAGGAGATCTGTCAATCGCGGCTCAATCTCGCGCACGCAAAGGAGAAAAGCAGGGAGTAAGCGCTTCGTAGTAAGGCACCTACAGGGTAGGAGAGAGAAGGGGGTGGCGGTGTGCTCTGCAGCAACTGCGCACTGAACGGCCGCGCACAGTAACGCGGGCCGTATCTTAAAAGTGACCTGCCTTGAGTACAGAGTCAAAGGTGCGCCGACGGTTCATACCTTTGTGCGTGCTGTGTTCTCGCCGCTCAGTTCGCTCAGTTCGCGTTGAAACGATAGACCGCACGACTTCGCTCGCTGCTGCGGCCGCGCTCCCTCACGCCAGCGTTTTGACAGCGTGCGTGCGCGGTCATCGGGTGTGCAGTGTTCATGTTTGCCAGTGCGCGCTGACACCATGCTTAACAATACCTTATTAATACCAGCTAATAAGCGAATGCTTGCAAGTTTATACGGACCATAAAACTACTACCCTTATTTTGTATAGCTGTGTACTAATTTGCTATTTGCTATCGCAATCGATGCTTCGCCTTTCGGGCGAAACTGTGACTTTCTTTTCTTTCCCCCGCAAGGCCGGTACAGCCGCTGCAGCGATGATGATGAAATGTGGCCCGTTGTAGCGGGCGGGAACATCGAATATGCCCTTGCCAAATAATTAAACAGGCAAAAAAATATCATTCCACATACGCACACACGCACACAACAGTGCTAGTCCGCCGTTAGTGTAAGCGTCATCACATTTCCACCATGTAGTGCTACCGCTGCGTCGCGAGCCACCACTGTTCAAGGCTCGCTTTGGTGATGCGGACGTGACTCCTCCGCTCTCCTCCTCATGCTTCCGCTGCATCCTCCTCCTCCGCTTTCTTACTCGCGTTCTCTTCGCTTTCCCCGTCTTTCATCCGCCGCTGCGCTCCACGTTCGCTCTTTCATCCTTCGCTGTGCTCGTTCGCTCGGTTACGCCGAGGTACCACGCTGAGGGACGCCGAGGTAGGACGATGCTCAACGTAAAAACAGGCGCCTAAGAGCTGAGCCAGAAAATTCAATTCTGGGATTTTGCATGCTAGACCCACGATGGGATCATGGAACACGCTGTAGTTAGAGGCTCGGGAATAACTTTAACCACCTGGGGTTCTTTATCCTGAACATAAACCTAAGTGAACGAGCGTTCTTGCTTTTTTGCCCCAATCGAAATGTGTCAGGTGCGGTCGGGATCGAACCCGCAACCATGAGCTCGACGGTGCAACGCCATGGCCACTAATCTAAACCACGGTATCTTAAGCGAAAAAGCGATTTTGACGGGGAACTCATCACTTATCTCACAGAGAGTTTCTTGACACATTTTTGTTCTTTCCCTATAATTTGGCTTAACCCTCCCTCCTCCTCCCCCCCCGTCTCCTCAAAGAAAGTGCAGAGTAACCAACGAGACAATAATCCTGGTTAACCCCTCAGCCATTCATCTCCTTTGCTCTCCTTTTCGTCGAGGCGAAAGAACAACATTTACGTTTTGTGCCCTTCAGCAGACTTCATAAAACCAATTTGTCACATCGCCTTCTGAGAGCTTAGACTCGTTATCGTGTTTAACACTGAGCGGCTTGCACTGTTAATTTCTTCTCGTTCTCTCGTGCTCTCTCGAGGAAAAATTGCTAAAGGTACAGACTGCATATAGACATGCACAGCAGCCCTAGGACCCCCAGTGGAAACACAAAAGAAAATATTTCATCAGCTGCCAACGACTAATTGTGGCCACAACCAGAGCCCCTAATTTCGCCTCGCAGTGGAAGTCAGCCACATTTTCGGACACTGGCCCCGGCGCCGAAAAAAAAAAGAACATCAAGTGTGCATGAGCAAGTGCTGGAGCCCGCCGTACAGAAACTCCGTTCTCTCCTATAGGAGAAACGCCCATTGGAAAGCTCGTTAAAGAATTTAATATATCTTCTGAAAGCACTGCACTTTACCACTGAGCCGCGCTTATTAATTACGCGAAATCCTCCCGAGATATAATGCCCGCTTTCTTTCGTTTGCTTTTTGATTATTATATTATAATTATTATTATTCTGTATAGTGGCTTTGAGTCTTCAACGCAACGGGCTTGGCACGATGAAGAGCGGCCGGCAAATTATGGCCAGACAAGGCACGCGGGTGTTCTTGACAGCTGCCCGGCGATAAACGCGATTGGTGGTGCTTTCCTGCAAATTTGCATACCCAGTTTTTCTTCCCGTCTACGATCCACTCATGTTTTTTTTTCTTTTCGTTCTTTTTTTGACAAGGGTCGCTTTCTTTCACACGTTCGAAACACCACCGTTTAGGTTTCTACGGTGGAACTTTTCTTATTTGCTTAAGGATTCAGAATGACGCTGAATGTATACGCCTACAGTTTCTGATTTGATTTGCACGAAAATGGCTGTCTTTGACAGATATGGTGTAAAACACCTATAAAAAGGCAGTTAAAAAAACAGAACAGGTTTACTCCTACAATGTACGCTAAGCCATCCATCTTCAAGCCTTCAAAAAGCGTCAGTTGGACCATGTTTCTGTTCTTTCGTGCGTACGACAGTTTCATAATGATCATAGTTACAATCACCATGACATTTATGTTCACTGCGGAACAGAAGCTTCTTCCAGTAAGAGCCAGAAACTCTTGAACTACTTCATTCGACTCCATCATATGCACCGTTACCCGCCGCGGTTGCTTAGTGGCTATGGTGTTGGACTGCTACGCTTTATTAACTTGAATTTCTGCGGTACTAGTGTGATATCGTAAGCACACTAAATATATATATATATATATATATATATATATATATATATATATATATATATATATATATATATATATATATATATATATATATATATATATATATATATATATATTTCGATCGTTTCTTGCCTGCTTTTCAGGTATTAATAAGTATTATATAAAAGTGAACTGGGCCGCGGTGGTAGTTACCGGGTAGTGAAGTCGATGCAGTTCGCAGAGCGTGCCAGAGCTGCTTTTTCCTCATCTGCGAGCAACTGCAAAAAGCTCATTAGCGCGGGCAGGCCAGGTCGAGTAGGCAGCCAGGTGTGCACATGGAAGTGTGTGCGAGCACTGAGTGGTATGCGCGGTGGTAGAGGCGAGTGCTTCTCACTTTTCTGTAACTCTTCCTCACCCATCCTCTTCCTCCGTGAAGCGAAACACACGCACACACGCGCGCGCGCACACATGATGCACGTACGCACGCATGCACGCAATGCGTATGCATAGAGGCCCTCGCAGTCAGAAAGTTTTTCCAGAGAAGTCCGAGTTGTGGGAAGTGGAACACTTCTAGCACGCCGTCGACAAGCAGTTGATGTATACCCCACCCGTGATAGAATTTTAAGCGCTTCCGACGTTGAAGCAACTTCGGGATGAAAGGCTGAACGGCATTGTGAAAGAGTACCACCTCTATTACGACAGAGTTCTGCCATGCTTAAAGGACGGTTTGACAAAACGTGACTTTCCCAGGCGAAGCGCCTTGATTATTTCATACTCTCTGTGGCCGCTGAAATAAAAGACAGGACACTATCGCAAAGAATTTCATCAACAAGGTAAATAACACTGCATTAGCATGCCTACCCTGAGGAATTAGACCGCGGACCCTATAATGACAGCCAAGAACTTGGTTCTGCTGAAGTCATCCAATAGCGCGATGCGGTTTTTGATATCACTTGCTCGTATATAGTTAACCCGCACGTTCGTGATTTCTCTAGGGGCAAGTGCCTCAAAGGATCGATCACCACCACCACCATCACCACCACCACCACGTTTTACGAAAGCCCACACTGTTTTCATTCAGTTCATCTGTATGTGCTCGTGAATTTTTGTCATTTATACCCATTGTTTGCTTCGTCAAATGACTAATCAGTGCAATGCGTTGTTCTTTCTTTTCTTCTTGCCACTGTATAGGTTGCTATTACTAATCCTTTGTGTCCATTTTCATAGGCACGTACAGAAATGTGACTGTTGCTTGCTGTATGCCTCAATATTTTTTTTTTTGGGGGGGGGGGTGGAGGGGGGGTTGGAGCAGGGGCCCATCAAGGTGTTTCCAGGCGTTTTTTCCTGCCTCATTCATACGCATATGTGGACATTAAATTAGAATATACGATGGAAAGAAAGAAAATAGAAGCATGGGGCAGGCTGGCAACTGCCACCGAACACCTGCCTACTCTTCAGGAAGGAGTCAGAAATACAGAAATAGCAGATAGGAAGAGGGCAAGAAAATAGGAAAGAAATAACGATATCACAAATCACGCAGACTAAAGTAAAAGAATGTCATAGAATAGAGTGTGGTACAGGCAAACATGACTTGCCATTAAGATAATTCACGTCGGTGGGTGCCTCCTGCGAGGAGAGAATGTTATGCGTTGGGGGATTTCACACTGCAGATATACCATTACCTTGCTCGAAGAGGAAGATGGCCTGAATGTTCTTTTTATCACCTTATTTTTTTCATTGCGGCTACATAGTCACACGCATCACGTATATGTACCAACTAGCTAAGCTTTCCGTTCAACTACGTGTGTAGTCACTCCCATCGGCAGCGTCATCGTTCAAAGCAGATTTCAGTTTATGAGTAGTGACTCAATAAAGTCATTTCCTCCTCCTCCTCCTGAGCAGTGAAAGTACATGGCTACCACAATAACGTTCACAAGAGGGGAACCGAATAAGGGAAAGTTTTCTGTCTAAAGTTTCAACAGTCATTGTATAACATTCTACATGGTGGCAAGGCAGTCAGTCACGTTCCAGCAAATCCGCAGAGTTTTCATGCGTCTCCAAAAGCAATTGAGCCTTGAAGCCAACTATTTAGATCAATTTGTTGTTTATTTCTCAAACTTAGGGCTTATATATAAGCAATGAGGCTTTAGCAATCGCATTCATCAAATGTGCGACAATGAAAATTTTGCTGCGTTCTTGTCTGTGTAGAAATTCGCCTGTGGGCGTTATCTGTGGTTGATTAGTGCCATGGCAACGGTCAGCTTCGCTAACAATAAAGGAACGAACGGATAATAAACAGGAGCACCGCAGCTGCGATCGAACCTGTGACTTGTCGATTTATGAAAGGTCGTTCGACCAGTTTTGTCGTCCTGTTTTTCTTGTTTATTTTAATTTCTGAATTACACCTATATGACAGCTTGAGATGCAGCGATGATCCAAGCGGATTGACACTCACGACAGAGTGTGCCCTCATAGACGCACTTAGGTCGTACAAATGAAAATGTTCTATTGTTATCATTAATCTCAGACGTTATATATAGAAGTGATGAACTCGCAACGGACCGGTAGTGAAAGGAAGCAACGAAGTGAGAAGCAAGGAAGGGAGGGAAAGCGGGGAAATTAACCAGGGATAGATTGACTGCTCTGCATCGGAAAAAAAAACAAGAACCCTAACAGTACGGGTGAAACAAAGAAAAATAGAGAGACAAATGAAAAGAGAAACACAAGGCGGTCAGCCAAACCAGAAACCTCTATTCACTATACTAAACTATAGCTAAGCTATAACTTTAGCTAAGCTATAAGATGACTCCTTAGCGCTTTAGCTATAAGATAACTCTTTAGCTATTAGATGAAAACAGAAGTGTCACCGAACATTTCCGCGCTCACAGTAGTCAAACCAAGCCCAATGTTAGAGCGGTCAGCAAGAATATGCAACCCGACGACTGGTGAGCACCAACAAAACGCAGCTCATTATCGTCTACTTCGTTGAATAGTGCATGTTCGTTTGACACAGTTTCCAGGTTTCGTCGAAGGACACGAAATTCAGTTGTCGTTCACGGTTACAAGTGAGAAGCGAAAACAAGGCCAGCGGCGTCAGGTCGGCGACGCGAACGAAAAGACAAAAGAAACACTGAGCGATGGTTTACCAGAATGCCCGTGAATAGGCACGCTCTCACACAACGTCTAAACGTTGAGTGGTTAGAGTTTAAACGCAAGTAGGTGCTCCGTGAGCGAGCGATGACAATATATGTAAAGAGGGCCGCTTAACGCTGAGCGGCTGCACTTGCTATGCGCGCATTAATTGGCGAAACTGTAGCCAGCTCATCGGTCGCGCACACAGAGAACAGCATGCTCCTGTTAAAGGCACACATATAAAATAGGTCAAAAGAGTTAACGTTTTAAACTGGCATGGTATGAGCATGGTTCGAAAAGGCGTCAATACGCGTTAGTTTAACGGAATGCCAAACACGTTAGCATCTGCATAATTCATTCTAAAGACAGGTTTTGACACAGTATAGGATCTTAAGCAGCAGGAGAACTTGCGTAAGATGGCGCACGTTAGTACTTGACAAAACAGCGCTAACAAACACGAGAAGAAGCACATTAAGGTACGTTTTCACACACAGCGCGCTCGTGCGTGAACCCACGCCAATTCTTTCGTCTTTGTTAGCGCTCTTTTTGGCAAGTATATATAAAATCTTTTTCTTTTGTTGTTGTTCTATAATGCCCGAAATAGGTGTTTCTTTTTTTTTATCTGTCTCTCTTTTTCTTATGCGTGATCACAATCTTCGCGATGCCAGCTGCAGAAGCTTGGGCATTCGTGGAACGCCACGCGGCGAAGCTGATACGCGATTTCGTCCTAGGTCTGCTCCTTCAGCCACAGCGGGGTCTATGCGCCGAAGGCGGAATCACACAGCATTCGCGAGACCTGGCTCATACGGTATCGCACGAGACCACGCGAAGCAATAATTACGTTATCGACAGGCCCGCCGGACAAGCAAGTGCGCCGTTCTTGCCGTTGCACCGTCTCTGGAACCATTTATTGAGTCCCGCGGAAACCTCGTTATGCTCGTGCCTCCGTTGTGCCTTCTAATGACCCCGCAGAAGATCGATTGTCGGTGCTTGTGTTTAGATACAAGAAGCCGCTCGCCGGAGCTTTTTAATGAATTCACGTCGGGGTCGTTTCGGCCTGTCTATCGCTGAGTGAAAACAAACTTCATTTCTACGCGTCCCTCGTGTGGCATTATTGAACTCGCGTAAACAGCCTATTCGGTGATGTTCGTTTTCATCGCGGAGAACGATCTCAAGGTAGTTCTTTTTTGTTTTTGTTATTTTTTTGCAAAAAGAAAGCTTACCACGAAGTAAAACTAAAGGTGAATGTTGAAGTAAAATTTTTTTGTAGATATCAAAATATTGCGACGCGTCATTAGTTGGGAGCGATGGGGGGGGGGAGGTGGAGGGGAGGTGTATACAGTTCATTGAGGCACTTACTTTCCTGTATTCGCTCTGATTTACTTTGCTGGTTGTCACTGTTGGACCTCTGAATGATGTTCTTGTGCATAACTTTGTTCGAATGGCTGCAAAATAAGATCCCATTTCGCATTCCATATCTGCATGTGATGCTAACAAAAGCTACTTGGTTTGACTTAAGTTCTTCCAATATTATGCCGTACGAGCAACCTTGTGGGAAATGGACTTTTTTCTGAAGATGTGAGATTTATTCGTAATCTTGTTTTTCTGTGTTATTATGAATATGCGGGAACATGCACTTAAGTATACACATCAAAAATGGCGCTCCATATGCATTGATAGCTACATGGAGTAATGAAGCCATACAAGAGTGACTCGGTGCACGCGTGTCTGTCAGTACTCAGTATAGCGTTGATGTAACTTGTCCTCGCCTTTTGATTCTGCATTTTCCAGTTAGTCTGAGACTCTATGGGGACCACATTTGCTCTCTTTAGCTCACTCCGCTAATGAATTTCTGAACCTGCGAAGTTTCTACTTGTTATACATAATGTTATTATAAAGTTTAGTCACAAAGAAATAGCTATCACCATTAGAAGATAAAAACAATTACTATATGTTCCTTTTAAAACATAATGAAAAGAAGATTCGTCAAGGTCTACAATTTGCACATTTGTAATGTCACCCAGAACTGCACAATGCTATAACCGACCATGACGGGTACGTTGCAAACTATACAGTATTCGTTCACGCTTTGTGTTATTTTCCTTCAGCTAAGTACTGCACGTTGCTACGTTAAGCTGCTGGTCTGTAGATAATCCGATAAGCAGGTATCTAAAATAAATCTCACAAAATAGTAGCCGAGTTTGTTCAGAAGATCATTTTGAAAATAGGCAGCATGTTGAATGCAAATTCTTTGCCCTAATTTTGATTGCTGTAAACTTGGTCTTTCGATTCCATACGGGAACGTATTAATCTTACGCAAACCAAGAGAATTAGTTAATCCCCCGCGACTTATTCCCGGTAGACTACGCTAAATGATGCCACCGTCTTATTGCACCGGAACAAACCGAACCGCAGCGGTTGCTGAGTATCGCATCGATTCCAAGTGGCAGAAAGGCATCACCATTGACATGTGAACTTTACGATAAGCTAAATCAGAAAGGCAGAAAGCGAATAAATAACCCATCCTGAGGCGTGAACTTTTCTTTAAAGCAAATTCACAATTATCAAGGGTAATATTTTTATTAAAAAAGGTCGTGAGAGGGGCTTTCAAATGAGCGAGGAAAAAAGTGGAAGTGCGGCTTGTGATCATCAACCCGATCAAGAAAACCATTACGCCTGTTTAGATGCGTGCGCCATTGATGGCTTAATATGAAGAAGCTGTTGCCGATAAAACGCAAGTAAACTTTGCATGCAGCCTCTTCAGTACGTTCATAAATATCTGAAGATGAGGCAATTAGCGACAGCAACTTATGAATTACGACCGCTAATGACCACGGATTCAACGTTTAAATTTTCCTGCACCAACCCAGGTGACAGTCTCAGGTGTCTTAATGAGATCCCTTCAATCCGCTTCCAAGAAAAAAAAGCAGTTGTCTCATTGAAGAAAGCTTAACACATTCACCTATACCTCAGTGAAATATGAACTCGATTCGTAGGAACAGTGCCTTGGTGCAATTGTTTATATGCACGCATCAGCTGGCGGCATTATGAAAGAAGGTATGTGGCAATTGCGCGGGCGTTATTTCATAGTAGAATAGTTGCCATAGCATGGATTTCTGTTCGTCTTTGGCGAGAGTCGGTCATCCAAACCGCTGAAGAGCGCTGTTTGTGGGACCTGTTTTCTGACTCACGAAAGCGCGATTTCAAGATTTATAAACAGCACACGAGTGTGTTCCCCAAAATACTTTTCTTTTACAAGAGCCGAGCCGAGAGAAAGAACGGATATCTGCAAGCGCTTACCACAAGCGAGGAAGGGAGCATCGACGTAAAACCACTTGTTTCGAGTCACCTGTAGTTTCTCAAGCCAATAGCACAGAGAGAGATGGTCAGCAGGTGGATGGTGTTGGTCAGACTGTGAGTCGGAAACTTAGCAGCAAGCAGTCCGAAAACTTGTCAGAAGAAAATCCCTCTGCTTCAAGGCAGCCCAAGCCATGTTCAACCGGTGCAGGCGTTCCAGTGAGCGGAGTTTCCAAACGTGGAGCAGACAGTTTGAACATTGAAGCAGAGCCAAGCACGCTAAATCCCAGCTCAAACAGTCGGAGCACGCAATGTTCGACAAGAGGAACCGTTCAACGTTCACTGCCAGGGGCGCCAGTCAAAGAGATGAGGGCCGGGTTCTCTTTGCCTTTCACATTTAAGCGCACACCGCCACTCTCACTCCATCGCATACGGGCAAACAGCAGCAGCAACAGACAGCGCTGCCCCTCAACACTTCAGATCCACCGACGCCACAGCGCGTCGAGGCTACGGAGCAGCGTGCGTCCGAGCCGGGCGGCACCGCGTGCGCCAATGCACAGCGCGCGGCGGGAAACCCGGCTTCTGAGCCGCGCCGTGAAGCACTTCTCCCAGGCCCTCGCCGCCACCAGCGGCGCGCGTTGGCCGCCCCGTCACAGGCCGCCCCCTGCTTCGGGCCTCACTTTTTCTGATGCGCTCCGAAGTTTTCTTGTTTTACCTATCGCATCTTTTCTTCGCCCGTCCCACCCTTCTCGGGCATCTCTCTCTTCCCGCCGTTGGACTCTCTCATCCTCTCCCCGTCAGCATTTCTTTCGTCTTGTTTCTCCCTCGTCGTTTCCACCGCGACGGGCAGCTTGCTCGGGGTGCGCTTTCGCCCTCGTTTTCCGGCGTGTGACGTCATGTCCTGTGCGCCTCTCTTCCCATCTGCGCGGGTGCGCCAGGCGCACAGGCTACCAACGCGCACTTCCAGATTCCCCGCCGGCGCGACGAGCGGCCGTCCGTCCGGTGCTCACGTGCCTGGCCGCTGGCCTCTCTAGCTCACTGCCACCCACCCGACCGAACGGACCCCTCCTACGCGCTCGCAAGCCGAGGTCGACGAGGAGCAGCGCACCGAGTGGGGCCTCCCAGCGTGGTGTGCGCTGCGCCGCGTGTGACCGCTCTTTTGTAGCAAGCAATGCGCTTGTGTTTTGTTTGTTTCGCGAAGGCTTCTTAAGAGGGGGCGTTGGGCGGCGGGGAGGAAAAATGGGGCGGGAGGAGCGCCACAGGGAGCACCGGCGGGGAGTTGCGGGGCCGCTGGGCCTGTAGGGCACTCGAATGAAAACCTCTGGCTTTGTGCTTTACTATCCCGGCGCAGTGGCTCACACGGGCTGAAGATGCTTCTGTCTGGAGAATGAAAACGTGCACAATGCAGGCTTGTAGAGAACGCCGATCTAATGCCTCGTGCAGTGTCCGAATACTTTGAAAGGAGCCGACGCCGCCATGCCCTCGCAAGTCGGGCTAGATGCTACAGGTTTACTGACTTGCTGCAACAGAGAGGTGCACCAATACGCAACCCTACCCGAGGAGATTTCTTTTTATGCAGTGCTCCTTGGTTCGTTCTTTTTCATTGTGATTTGAACGGAAACGGTGCAACATGCGCCGCCCGTACCCCAGAGTTATAGCTTGCCCGTATCGGGACCTCACGTTGCCGTCGTTTGGCTTCGTCGCCATTCTGCACTAAGCCCCGTCGTGTAGTTTGCTTTCTTCTGGGGGGAAATGCATTTTTCTACGGTTTCTCTTGGAAGCTGAGACCATATTACAGCATAGGTCAGTGAATAGCAGCAAACACGACAAAAAATAGAAACAAGAAAGAAAGAAAGAAAAGTTGGAGGTGCGTTGAAAGGATTCGGTGGTGGTGAGAAAACCGCGTGTATTCAGCGCCTCTGTACGGCACGCATTCGTTGTTTTAACTTAGTTTTAATAAAACCTCAGTGCCTCTGCTACAACAGTGTTGTTGCTGGATATATGGTAACATGATTCATAGTACTCGGGATTCAACCTCTATGCTTGCCGCCATCAAAAGAAGTGAGGATGAATTTAAAATCTGAAGCGCCCAGAAATAATGAAATTTGGGCGGTTCGTCCATGCACCAAGGCTGATACATGTATGGATGTACCTCGCTTGCAGATTAGTTGGGCTACTGCGCTTCAAAAATTTTCAGATTGTTCTTATTCCTTCATTTACCTGACTGCAATAAGTAGGTAAGCCATTGAAATCATGGCTTGCATCTTAAATAACGTAACATTGTGTTCATGTTGCAAGCTTTGAGTGGTCTCCGTCGGCGGACAAGAAAAGATCTGGTCCGGCATTCTTCTGTCGTATTTGTTCCTTCATGCTTTTACTAACAATAGAACGTACACAACTCCACAGTTCGCCATTTTTCTGAACAAGAAGAGATGCAGAGAAAAGATTTACAATGGAAAGATTAAGAGATGGGAATAAAATAATCATCACAAGATTGAAGGACGTGAAAGGAAAAATTCAACGTAATAAAGTACCCGACTACGTGCTCACATTGCTAACCTTTAGTTGTCGTCATTCGAGAAATCGAAAAGATACTAAAGCAAAATTTTGAGAGAACACCGCAAAATACTTCCGAAATTATGCAGTGTATAAGGATTGCAAATTGACAAGACCAGAAAGCTCGAGCAAGATGCCGGGTCTGGTTTGGTGTTAGTTAAACTACGATGCCTAGCCATAACTTTTGAAATAAATGGAACATAAAGTTGTTTGATTATGGCCACAACAGATAGAGTAAGGTACGTGTACTGACTACGTAGAACAAACCTCGATCAAAGAGGAAAAGTCTAAATATTTAATCAAATAAAGAAGATACCCGCCGTGTTGGCTTACCGGCTATCGTGTTCCGCCGCTAAACACGAGGTCGCGGGATCAAGTCCCGGCCGCATTTCGATGGAGCGAAATGCAAAAACGCCCGGCTCCCGCGCATTAGTGGCGCGGGAGTGTCCCATTAATTCGGAGTGTCCCACTGCGGCGTGCCTAACAATCAAATTGTGGTTTTGGCACGTGAAACTCCAGATTTCATTCATTAGAAAAAAGAAAATGCTGCATTACAACATAACGTTATTTTGTGCTTCTATTCTAGCACCCAAATGAACACGATGACTTAAAATACAGGTTGTTCATGTAAAAAAAATACAGGGAGCGTCCCTCTCACTATGAATGTCAGCGTTAAGGTTATTAACATTGAAGAAATGTAGCGACACAATGCATTGACAAATTATTCACTTCTGTGTGTGTGTGCGCGTGTGTGTGTGTGTGTGCGTGTGTGTGTGTGTGTGTGTGTGTGTGTGTGTGTGTGTGTGTGTGTGTGTGTGTGTGTGTGTGTGTGTGTGTGTGTGTGTGTGTGTGTGTGTGTGTGTGTGTGTGTGTGTGTGTGTGTGTGTGTGTGAAAACATTTATTGTAATGAGGTCCGGAGGCTCGACTTCTTAAGCCAAGGCGGGCCGCTCCCACGTTGGCACTGTCAGGCCAAGCCTTTCAGCAACATCATGGGCCCTCTGGACGGCCCTTAGTTGGTCCTGAAACAATGGGCTTTGAATCCTTTTCTCCCACTGCGTCCATTCTTCAACAAGGTTGGGGAGAGTCGCGGGACACCCCGCCAGCATATGTTTGATTCGAATGATGCCATTACAATCGTTGCAGTCCATCTTAATCTCCTCTCTGGATATATTTTATTAATAGTGTACGGTGTGGGATATGTACCTGTTTGCAATAAGCGCAGTGAGACTGCCTGAGCCCTCTTCAGTTTTGAATGTGGCAATTGGAATTGCCTGCGTTCTAAATAGTAGTGTTTGGTAATGTCATTGTATATTATTAAATAATCTCTAGATTTCCTGGTTTGATGGTGAACGGCTCGGTTGTGACTGTCACGGTTAGCAAGACCTCGTGCGAAGTCACGAGCAACCTCATTGAGGTTTATCCGAGTCTCGTCCACTTTCCCCATATGTGCAGGAAACCATCAGATTTCAGTTCTCATAATCCCAATGTTTTCAAAAAGTTTAGCTGCTACACCAGCTACGTAGCCTTTATCAAAATGCTTTATAGCGGATTTCGAATCACTGTAAATGCAGGCCCACTTATTACTTCTGATGGCTAGAGCAATTGCCGCTTGTTCCGCCACGATGGGGTCCTTGGTAAAAATAGTGATAGCATCTTGCACCTTCCCTTGATAATTTGAGACAATGGCCGTATATGCTTCTTTACCTCTCACCCAGGCTGCATCAACTATAGCTGCCAATTGGTTCTGCTGTTCTATTTCCTGCAAGAGTGCTTTAGCTCTTGCCTTTCTCCTTTCGACATCTGTGTAGCCGACTTGTTCATTTTCCGGTTAGCGACATTTTCCGCACTTTTATCCGTCAATGCTTCTCGCTCAATGCACGCTTCTCGTCCTATTTTGTTCACTTAGCTGTTTTCTCCTCACTCGGCTGCTTTTGATGCCAACTATTCCACTTCTCTTTAGCTGACGTTTTCAATTTTATTTTGCCGGCTTCCTCAACTATTGCCTTTTGTACTGCTTGCCTATCGGGCTCTTACCCATTAACACATATATCCATTCTAGAGGATGGGCAAAGAATGCTCACCTACATTGAGTGTCACATGCCCATACACTACGACCCAAGTTTTCTATTATTCATGAACATACACAGTGGCACATACGCAGTGGCACGAACCCAATGGGCCACGTTATTAATTCCCAACTTGTCTATTCGGGCACATGCGCGGTGAACATACTTAGCGGCCGAAGTTGATGTGAAAAAGCTTAGATACTGATGGACATACCTAAATGTGCGGATAATTCCCAAGCAATATTCGTTGCATTAAATAAAGAAAAAAGAGAAGAAAAGGTATGCCTTTACATTGTTCGTAGAATCGGCAATAGCGTCGATCGGCCCGGGCGTTTGCATTTGCTGAGCTCAGCGGCTAATTAATTAAGAACGTAAGGGCATTTGTCGCAAGCCCAAAGGTACCTCTGATGTCGACTGAAAGTGTGAAGAAACGTTTCATAAACACAGTAGAAGAAAGCAGAGTCATCTCCTCTTCGCGTTGCATAATAGGTGGAAAAGCAAGATGTTCGAGAAGTCTAAAAAGACGTCGAAAGCGTCTAAATTCTGTGAAAAGGCGGTGTGCTATACGGGTGGTGCGAAGAGAGAGAAGGAGCGGTGACGAGGGAAGAGGGGGGGCGTGTTCATCAAGTAGCCAACCTCGTTTTTTACAAGCAGACCAGTGCCACGAGGCGAAGCACATGCTTGATTCGTTGGCGGAGTGCTGTAGAAACAGGCGCGCGCGGGTTGCGTTGCAACAGCGCGCCGTTATTACACCGGCTGCAATAAAGCAGACTTCTTCGTTGTCGGTGGCGCGGCGGCTTTAGGCTACGGCTGCTGAAACTGCCCACTATGGCCCCGCATTTACTCGCTGCAACAAAATATAAGCTGAAAGCGGGTCAGGCTGTAAGACGGGCTGTTACCGCTGGCTGCCCGGTAGCATTACGTAGCGACTGCTACTATTCTACAGCAGCTTCAGCTTCTAGTACTATTCCTGGCTTTCGCCTTTCTTTTTTTCTTCTTCTTCTTGCCCATCAGGAGCCGCCCCTTCTCTCCTCTGTCGAGCTCCGGAGCCCGTCGTTAGGAGGATTCGAAAGCCGAAACCTGCCACACGATGGAATCTTTACGTGCAGAGAGATTGCGGCTATCGGAATTGCAAAGCGAACGCTACGTGCCGAGCTCGGTCCTCGTCGTCGCGCAGCGGAGGACACAGGCCAAGGCGCAATCGAATTCGGCTCTCCCCGAGCGGCGAGCACCCTCCCTGGAACGGCGACGCAGCCAGAGAGCCGTTGCATAAGCAAGCAGTGTCATTAAAGATAGCCAGTGGAGCGAGAAGATACGGAGAGATGCCCTGCACAAGAGGACCCGCCGAGCAGCTAAAATACGACCGCGGACCACACTATATGTGCGTACACACGCAGGGCGAAGCCTGTCGTCATCGAAAGCAGTGCCTCTAACCCCGGTATAACATCGCAGACGCTGTAAGGCGGCGTTCGCTAAACGGAGGGCTTTCCGTTCACAGAGTCGATTCGGGAGGCAAAGTTCGCGGTCTGTGTTTCCGATAGGCGGTATACAACCTGGCTTTTCCTATGTCGCGCGTTTCTTCCGTATATGTGCGATAGCGACAGCCTGGTTGGTTGCTAGAAGTATCTTAAGCTCGCTCCCTCTTCTACACACAGGCGCAAGTCGTTTCTGCACTCGGCCCGATAAGCCTGCGAGACGGGGCCCTTGTTTGCGGGTCACCCACATGTCGTTCTGGCGTCTGCACGTTGGGGAACTAGCGAGGGCTGCTTGGTGCCTGTCGGGAAGAGCACCCTTTGGCCGAAAGACTGGTGGAAGTAATTCTCTTGTCTTTTCGCCGTTTGAGCGAAAACGAGATAGGGCACGAAGATTCAGCGAGTGAATACAGCGAGAAAAGATCGGCAAAGCGCCCGGGCGCAACTAAACGAAAAGCGAGAGAGACAGCCTATTTAGTGCCTTTCGTTGCGTTTAATGTACGGGTTCAAGAAACGAGCCCGTAAAGAAAGTAGAGAAGATGTGCTGCCTGCTCCCAATTTGCCGCTGCATCGAGGGATGCCCCGAAGGCTTTAGACTTGACACTCATTACTGCTCCTCGTCTCATTAGGTATTTTCGTATTTGCTAAAATTTGTTTTCTCATTGTCTGAGTACCAACAACTAACACGTAAAAAAAGCAATGGTCGCAGCCCAGCGGCTAACCAAGCAGACGTTGCTTGAAGACAGCGGCAACAGCTGCGTGGATGTCAGAAGGAAATAAGTGAACACGAAGCGGCGTTTCTTTTTCACACATTGTGCTTCTTCAACTGCTGGCAAATTGGAAGTCCGCGTAAAAATCAAAGTAAAATGTACATTGGAGCTAAGCGCACCAAAGTTTTAAAGAAGTCGCTGTTGATTTGCCGTGTAGCAGGAAATAATACTGGACGCCTGAGCTGGGTGCATTGGGTAACTTCGTAGATCAGTTCGAAGCATTGGACCTTATTAACCATTTAACTTTAGCTGAAAATGTCAGCCATTATGGCTTCTGCGGTGTATTTTTTAGAATTAATTCAATCTTACCTTCAGTACCGCCAGCAGATAGTTATTGTCAATAACTCTCCGTCCGATTTAAGAGCTTTAACATCAGGAGCGCCACAAAAAAGCATCCCGGGGTCTTTCTTCTATTGCTTATATATTAACGATCTTGTTAACATTGATAACTCTTCTAAGTTTGTTACCTACAGTACTACGCTAAATTATACTAGTATGCTATAGTAAACTAGTAATACAGTTTCTGAAGACAGCCGTATTCTAATTACAGCGAGAAATACAAGTGATGCGCTTCATAACGCAAACGAAGTGCTACTGAAATTGTCACTCTAGTCTAGTGCAAATTTCATTCTAGTAAATGCTGCCAAGTTCTTTCAGATCTAAGAATCGTCAAATTCATAATGAAGCTATATCAAAGTTTTAAAATTTATATATTGAACTGTACACTTAAGTGCTTCGGCGTTGTTTTCAAAGAACACATGTCACGGGATCAGCACGTAGAAGCTACAGCAACTAAATTATTTCGAGTCGCCGTTACGTTATTTCTCAATTTCTATATTTCTGGGGCTGAATACCTACATTAATTACTAATAACTACGTTAATTACTACGTTAAAACTAGGTTAATAATTACGCTTCCTGGGGATAACGTAGCTATTCAGCCCCAGAAAGTGTGAAAGTGTGAAGCTTCCTGCTTATAACTTCCTATCCATGTCAGCGTTCAGCTACTGCTACCTATAGAATGGGGTGCTACTGCTCTTGCTAACAATAAAAAAGTACACATAATAATAAAAAGAAAAAAAGCTGTTCAACTGATTGCAAATGTTTCGCACGAAAGCCACTCAAAACCAGTCTTCAAGGAGTTTCATTTAATTTTCCTTCCTGACTTTCATGAGCGTACGCCCATTAGACGTTAAGAAACGGACCTAAAAAAAAAAAGTACCATTCACTGTAGATTATTGCCTGTTTGACACATAACTAAAATACACGTTACATTCAATTTTACGAAATTCGGGAAGTTCGACGTTTCCGAATCCACTACGGGGATCAAAGATTGCGTTTGCAGCTACCACATCAACCAAATAAATAACCTATGTTGCTTATTCATCACAGCGGTCCTGTTTTTGTATCCTTTCTATTTTTCACATATTCTGTCCACAAAGTATGGATTTTGGTGCAATTTATTATGCTTGTCACGCGCATAGGTTGTCTAGTAATTTTTCTGATATTCTACACCTATATACTCAGCCCTTATTATGCAACGAGTAAATTTTGCATCTAGTTTGTTTAATTGTGTTCAGACGATAAGTAAATTTGAGAGTATGTATCGTCGATTGTATATTATATTCGTAAGTGCAATGTTAATCTGGCATTATCTTTTGCACTGTTACAATAAATTATGTCAAATATGATGGTCAGTGGACGCTTCAAGCCCATTTTCGAGACTGTTTGTCCACTGCTAAACCATCATTGTCTTCTGATGTTTAAGATAACTTGAGTTGTATTAAATAGCCATACGGAAATGCTCTTCAGAATAATATTAAGGTAAACTACATGCAAAGTAAACCCCTCTTCAATGCCAGGAGTGATAAAGTAGCACATAGCAGCCCAGAACATAAAGTTGTAGATGTTGAGTAGCAGATAGCAGCCCAAAACACAAAGTTTTAGACGTTTATATTAGTGTGCTTTTCCCTTACTAATAAAGAAAGGATAACAGGGGCAACTGTCCGCTAAAACAATTACACGAAGAAGAAAATAAAAAGATATTCGTGAATGGTAATAGAACCTGTTTCACCGTTGTGTCCTACAAGTGCGAAGCTTTATTTTCGGTGGAAGTGCACTAAATTGTGTTAGTTTGGTTGTGCAGTCCTATACATGACTAGACAATTGCCTTCTACTGCCTCGCCTTGATTGCCCCGCCTTCTACTCTGCACCCAATGGCCCAATTTGTCTAATAGCTTGGGCCGCTAGGTATGGGGTCGTGGTCGCGATGTCGTCGTCGTCGTTATTCCAGCTTTGTCATCAGACTTTCGTCACGCCATCGTCGTCACGCCGTGGTCGTCGTACAGTCGTCATTCATTTTTTGCCACACCACCATCGAGATGCCGCTGTGGTCATTCAATCGCCATCATTCCTGCTCCGTGATCTGACTCTCGCCTTACTGTCGCCATCATGCCTGCTACTCTGACCCAGCGGTCTAAGTTATCTAATTGCTTGGGCCACTAAGTGCGTGTTCATAGTTGTGACAGCATCGTGGTAATTGTCTCGTCGTCATTCTAGCTTTGTCATTCGACTCTCATCGTCACGCCTTCGTCAACACACAGTCGTCGTCATACCTTCGTCGGCACACTGCCGTCTTATCATTGTATTCACTTCAGTAATGACTTCCTTTGTCGTCATGCAGTCGTTGTTATATCACCTTCGTCGTTCGATCAACGTCATTCTTCGTCATTCTATCGAAATCCTACTGCCTTCCTTCAGTTGTGATAACGCCGCCCTTGTCACGCCGTCATCGTCAGACAGTCGCTATCTTCCATCCGTTCTCAGAGCAACATCGTCACGATGTCGTGGTAGTGCTATAGCCGTCACACGAGCTTCTTCATTCCACTCTCGTCGTTCAATCGTCGTCGCGCTAACGTCGTCATAAAGGATGCAGCCATCGTTACACTACTCTCATCATACGTTCTTCGTCATCCCATTATCCTCATGGCATTGTCACACCATCGTCGTCGCTGCGTTGTCGTCATACAAACCATGTCATGAACTCATTGTTGTACCGTAGTCGTGACACCATCTCGGAAATTACATGGTTGTTATTTCAACTTCCACATTCGACTCTCGTCATACCGTCGTCGTGAGCCACCATCATCGTCACACAGTCGTCGCCATACCGTCGTCACACTATTGTTTCGGCCTCGTCATCACTTCTGTACCGTCATACCATTGTAGTCATCCCGTCGTCGTCCTACTACTTTCACCGATAAATCGACGTCATTCCTTCTTCATCATTCTATTGAAGTCAGGAATCCTCGCACGTCATTCTATTGTAATTCTCTCTCTCTATCTCTATCGTAATCGTAATCATGCTATCGTCATTCAATCGTGATTACGCCATCGCTGTCATGTCATCGTCAGACAGACGCTATCTTGCATCCGTTGTCATACCGCCGCCTTCATGCCACCGGGATCGTGCCATGGTCGTCGTTATACCGTCTTTGTTACATACCGTCTTTGTTATATCGTTATATTGTCGTTATACCGTCTTCGTCATGCAATCGTCGGCATGCAGTCGCCGTCATCCTGTTATACTCATGTCGCCGTAGATACGCTGGTGTTGTTAGACCATCACCATAACTTAAGAATCGACATCTTATTTTCGTCATGGCGTCGTCGTCATACCGCCTTTCTTGTCTCACCATATCGTTTCTTTTACATCTTTATATCGTCATTGTGTCGGCGTCATGCAGTCGTCGTCATGGTGTCATGTTCATGGGTGAATTTGGCAAGCAAGCGCCATTGCAAAGCGGGACGGTATCGGAGTATGTGGCATATAGTCAAAGCAACAAAACTCAAAAATTACCACTACACGTGCTATATTAACGTCACTTCAGGAATATGGTCTGTCGCTAGTTCACTCAAATTCTATTCGCGTTACCGTCGACAGTCATTATTAGATCAGTTCTGCCATAACTCTTGCTTTCTTTTACCTTTGGAATTATTTCAGCGAGCATTAACACTGACAGCTCTCTAGTATTCTATGGCCATCAGCGGCGAAGTACTGACGTCGTGGACAGCTAGGTCATATGAAGGCAGAGGTGCTGTACAGCCGCACGGTAAAATATAGAAGCGATGTGAGGGGAGCCACGGGAGACAGGCAGAGCGACCAGTGTGAGAGGTGCCTAAGATAAAAAAAGGAACAAAGGGGTACCAAAGGGATGAGTGCTGCGGAAGAAATAACCAGGCAAAGTACTTCTCTTTTTTTTCATTCTCAAGATCTTTTAATTTTTCTCCTTTATTCTCTCGCATTCCTGTATTTCCTCCATACGCAAGATACGCTCGCAAATTGGTAGTCCTTAACTATATAAATTCCTAGCCGCCACGAATTCGAATGACAAAAGATTTTCCCCGTCTAGCATATGTTTAGTTTGTGCTCTCGCTAGGGTCGGTTGTCTTAACATGAGAATCTGAAGTAAGGGTGACGATTGGAAAGAAACCGTAGATGCACGAAAAGTATACCGCGTGGAATGATGGCATTGTTTGGCGTCAAAAAAAAATCATCAGCCATTCCACTCTGGGAAGTTGCATGACCAGGTGTGTGGCACACAACAAAGAAGTAACACAGAATTCGGAACAAAGGTAAGAACACACTTATTGTGTCAAAACGGCAAGTTGGGCCAGTTTGTTGGGATTCATAGTAAGGTTCGTTACAGCGCCCTGGTCCTTGTCTTGTGTTGCGCTGTAACGAACCTCACATTTATTGTCTTGATCAGTGGTCATCGTGACGAAAGGTATGCCCACACATTTATTTTTATACATCCGCGTTCATTTGCGTTATACATTCGTTATACACATTCGCGTTTCCCCCCCCCCCCCCCCATTTCGCGATATAGTGAGGAAAAAAAATTGAGACCCAAATCACCGCACCAACTGCTAGTGGGCAAGTGCCGTCAGTGCCTTCGGAGAGGGAGAGGGGCATTCTGGAAACGCTATCATGATGAGCGGCATCAGAGCCAGCTGTGGAAGATGACGACAATGACGACGAATGCGCGAGCAGTGGTACGAGTCATTGCTGAGGATGATAGTTTTTTGCTCACAGATTTGTTTTGTGGGCACGGAAAGTGCATGGAATCCCAGTCATAAACAGCTTCACTGTAATAACGATAATACCGAGCAAACACCTGCAATTAGCAAACGCCTGCATATAAGTGGTAGCTCCTTTGGCATATTTCACCGTAGTTTGCAGGTAGTCATCAGAAAATAATAGCGTTATATTTGCCTATAACAATACGGACATTACCAACAAAAGAGCTGCCAGAAGCAGATGGAGGCAAACTGTGCAGTGATCAAACTCTTATTTGCACGCATGAGAGGTATACGGCAAAAATAAAGGGTGGGTGGGGATGGGCTACATTGTCGATCGCGATAATAATTGGCGTGCTCCTGGTTTTGAATTTACTGAGCTTGGGGTTTAGAAGGAAATAAAAGCGAAAATAAATGGTTGCGTCATGTGCGTGAATTAATTTGGCAAGCAATTTTACCATAAACCAATTAATTTTCCACTTGTACTAAAGCACTCCGGCGACATTTGGTTACCATCCGGCTAGGAATTACTACATCTTGACTACTGTGTCAAAATCCTTTCTTTACAGGTACAATTACTTCTACAGTTTGGCATTGTTGCGGTATATATTTTAGAGAGCAGCTCTTAATGGTTGCCCAACATTCAGCGTTTTCAAGCGAAAGCTTTACTAACCGCGTCAAGCCGAGTTTCGCTGTCGCCAGCAATTTCCTTCATTTGGCCGCACCTGCGCCATAGCCTTGGCAACGCATCACGTGACTCGGCGAGCCGAGCTCTGCCGCAGCCGCCGGCTTGGCGCATGCGCTCTCCGCAGCTGGGTCGCCGCCTGACCAGGTGCCTCGCTGCGCGCTGTTACGTTTCGCCTACGACGCGCGGTTTAGCCGGCGCGGCTGCAACAAAGCGGCAGACATTTTGGCCCGTTCGGCGCCGCCGCTACGCCTCCCCGCCAAGCGCGTCCAGGCATGTTCCGATGCCACGTGTCTTCATGTGCGTGTGTGAGTGTATGTGCATATTGGTGCCCACGCTTGTCGAAGCGCGGCAGCCGGGGAGAGGAGCTCCCAACAACTGTGAAGCGAGGGGGTCTGACAGGCGCCGACACGACGGCTGCTCCACCTTCTCGTCCCATTGTGCCCGAGTGGCGCCGACACGACGCTGCGCCACCTTATCCCATTGTGCCCGAGCGGCACAGTCACGTGCTCGTCTATAGAGGGGTTCCTTCTTGCCCTCAACTGCGAGAGTATAAAAGCAGCTGCCCCCGGACGCCAAAGAGCGCTCCGATTTCTTCTGTTGAGTAAAGTGCACTCCCGTCTCTCTACTTCGGTCAACCTGACCGCCAACTCTTTGCGATGTTAGAATAAACAAGTTGTTTTGTTGTTACCAGTCGACTCATGCTTTGCCGGGACCTTCGGATGCTTCCAGTTGTACCCCAGGCCGCCAGGCCAACGCTACCCTTGGGGCTTGCGACCCAGGTGCAACAACGGGCGTCAGCGCCGAGTTCCCAACAACTCGTGCCATCGGTGCGATTACAACAACTGGTGGCAGCGGTGGGATCGCGACAACGGAGGCCAGCAGCGAAGATATGCAGTTGACTGTATGCTGAGCAGCTCAACGACCATCCGGGAGCAGTGCAACGAGCCCTGTGTGATGACTGGTTGCCTGCAGCGGAGCGACTGCGCTGGATTCTTGGCTGCGAGGTTTGGTGAGTGCGGGACTTTCTTCTTCTGAGCTTTGCCAGGTTTTTGTTAGTGTCAGAAACAGAGCTGGTAATTGTGGTTGTCGTTGCTGCCGGGTTAGTTTGCGGCAAGACAATATTAGGCAGTAGAGAAAGCAGCATTCAGAGCAGCCATGGATTTGAAGTCGTTGCGCAAACCAAAATTGCTGGAGCTTGCAAGAGAGTTGGGTCTGGATGTCTCAGACAAACTCAGAAAACCAGAACTGCTAAAGGCTATTCTTGAGTTAGAAGCTGAGGATGACGAGCTCTCGGAATGCCTTGAGACCATTGAGGAGAGGGCAAAAAAACAAGAGCGCGAACTTAAAGAACAGAAAGAGAAAGAAGAGCGTGAACGTAAAGAAGAGAAAGAAAAAGAAGAGCGTCAACACGCTTTGGAAATGAAGCGTCTCGAGATAGAGATGGAACGCGCTCGTAATGGAAGTCAGGCACACGGTGCAGGAGAACGAGTATTGCTCAAAATGACTGACCTGATGCGGCCGTTTAAGCTTGGAGAGGACATTGGTTTGTTCCTGGTTAACTTTGAGCGAACGTCCGAGAAGCAGGGGTTCTCTCGGGAAACGTGGCCACAGCGCTTGCTCACTTTGTTACCCGGCGAGGTGGCCGACGTAGTCGCTCGCTTGAATAGAGAGGAGGCAGAGGATTTCGACAAAGTGAAATCGAGTCTGCTAAAGAAGTACAGGCTGTCAGCGGAGGCGTTCCGTCGGAAGTTTCGGGAAAATGAGAAAGGCAGAAGTGAGTCATACACAGAGTTTCCGTACAGGCTTATGTCAAACATGCAGGAGTGGCTCAAAGAAGAGAAAGCGTTTGGTGACCACGATAAAGTTCTGCAGTGTTTCGGGCTAGAACAGTTTTATAGTCGGTTACCTGAGAACGTGCGGTACTGAGTCTTGGATAGGCCAGACGTTTGTACGGTGGCTAAAGCCGCTGAGCTAGCCGAGGAGTTTGTGACGCGTCGGGCTCGCGGAGCTAAGGACGGTCAAAAGGGTGAATTTGGCTCGAAGTTTGAGAGGCCGAAGTTCACACCCATGAGAGCAAAGGGGAACACACGTAGTGCGGATGCGAGTGAAAGCAGTGCGACCGAACGTAAGGAGACGGCGGCAGCCGAAGCCGAACGCAGAAAGCGGTTCGAGACGAGGCAAGCGCGCTTGTGTTATACGTGCCAGAAGCCGGGTCACTTTTCGGCGCAGTGTCCAGAAACAAAAACAAAAGTCGTGTTTTTGTCATTATGCAGCACTGACGAGAACATGAAGCTTCTCGAGCCTTACATGCGAGACCTCCTCGTGAACGGGAAAGAGTGCCGAGTGCTTCGCGATTCCGCAGCTACGATGGATGTAGTTCACCCGTCTTACGTAGAAACCGATATGATCACGGGCGAGTGCGCATGGATCAAGCAAGCCGTGGAAGCTCATAGCGTGTGTCTGCCGGTAGCAAAAGTGTTTATTGAAGGACCTTTCGGAGCGCTTGAGACGGAGGCGGCAGTGTCATCTATGCTGCCCCCCCAGTACCCGTACCTATTTTCGAACAGGTCCGATCACCTCCTGCGCGAGAAGGGGCTTTTGTTTGGTGAGGCTAGCGTTCAGGCCTTAACCAGATCGAGGGTTCGGGAGCTCGCTGCAAAGGCGGTAGTTGCGGGGCCGACGTTGTCAAACAATGAAAAAGGGTCAGAGGCGCAGCAAGCTGATATTCAGAGCACGCCTGAACTGAATAAAATTGAGTCTGTAACGTTAAAGGCACCAGATACTGGAGAGGAAATTGCCGATGCGGGAAAGTTAGAAGAGCTATCTGCAGATTTGCTCATCGCGCCTACGTCAGACGGACTTGATAGGTTGCTAAAAGTCAGCCGGTCGGCTTTGATAGCCGAGCAAAAAAAGGATGGCAGCCTAGAAAACATACGCTACATTGTCAAGGAAGGTATCGCCAGGAAAAATGCGCGTTTTGTGGAAAGAGGTGGAGTCCTGTACCGGAAGCATCTAGACCGCAGAGGAGTGGAGTTCGATCAGCTGATCGTGCCTCAGTGCTACCGTCAGGATCTGTTGCGCTTGTCGCACGGGGGTTCGTGGTCCGGACACCTAGGAGTTAAGAAAACTAAGGACCGTCTCTTGCAAGAGTACTATTGGCCAGGGCGTTTTCGGGACGCAGACCATTTTGTGAGGACATGTGACACCTGTCAGCGGGTGGGCAAACCAGGGGACAAATCGAGGGCGCCGTTCAGATTGGTACCTATCATTACGGAGCCTTTTAGACGGCTCGTTATTGATACAGTGGGACCTCTGCCGGTAACAGCCACGGGGTACAGACACATTTTGACTGTGATCTGCCCAGCGACAAAGTTCCATGAAGCAGTGCCGCTTAAAGAACTCAGCTCATTTGAGATAGTCAATGCACTACTGTCCATATTTGCGCGAGTTGGTTTTCCTGCGGAAATCCAATCAGATCAGGGCACAGTGTTTACTAGCGCTTTGACGACAACTTTTCTCGAAAGGTGTGGGGTAAAGCTGTTACACAGCTCAGTGTACCACCCACAGTCGAATTCCGTTGAGAAGCTCCACTCCGTCATGAAGCGCGTGTTGAGAGCATTGTGTTTTGAACATCAAACTGACTGGGAGCTGTGTCTGCCTGGGGTGATGTTTGCATTTACGGACCGCGCCGCATGCGGCTACGGGGTTTTCGCCAGCTGAGCTGGTGTACGGTCGCTCGCTTCGATCTCCGCTTCGCATGCTTCGAGAATCGTGGGAAGGCAGGGGCGACGACCCAGTCGTGGTGGAGTACGTGCTTAAGCTCCTCGAACGCTTAAGAAGGGCAGAGGAGTTGTCAGGTGAAGCAATGGCAAAGGCCCAGCAGAGGGCCAAGGTTTATTATGATCGGACCGCCAGGGCCCGTCGTTTTGAGGTGGGCGATGAGGTCATGATATTGCGCACATCGCTAAACAACAAACTAGACGTGCAGTGGGAGGGCCCAGCACGAATTGTTCAGAAACTGTCGGACGTTAACTACGTGGTGAGTCTGCCAGGAAAGCGGAAAGCACAGCAAGTTTACCACTGTAATCTGCTCAAACCTTATAGACAAAGGGAAGCAGTGGTGTGCATGATGGTAAACGTTCCTGAAGAGCTTCCGGTCGAGCTTCCGGGACTAGGCTCAGTGACGAACAGGGAAGACACCGATCAAGTCATTAGTGACCTTATCAGTAAAGCACCGCTGTCGCCTGAGCAGAAAACCGAACTACACCAGCTCTTACAAGAGTTTCAAGGTCTGTTCTCTGAGAGGCCTGGTAGGACTTCTGTCCTTACTCATGATATAGAACTTACCTCCCCAGAGCCAGTACGATCCAAGGCGTATCGGGTGTCACCCCGCCAGAGCGATATTATGGAGGCTGAGGTAAAGAAAATGCTACAGCTCGGTGTTATTGAGGCAGGTGAGAGTGATTATACCTCCCCTTTGATTTTAGTTGAGGTACCGGGCAAGGAACCTCGTCCTTGCGTCGACTACCACAGGCTTAATTCCATCACTAAGGATCAAATTTATCCGATCCCTAACATCGAGGAGCGCCTTGAGAAAGTTAGTAGCGCTCAGTTTATTTCCACCCTAGATCTTGTCAGGGGTTATTGGCAGGTTCCACTTACAGAAGAGGCTAGTAGGTATGCGGCGTTCATTTCACCAATGGGAACATTCCGTCCTAAAGTGTTGAGTTTTGGTTTGAAGAACGCGCCATACTGTTTTTCAAGCCTCATGGATAAAGTGTTGCGGGGACAGGAAGAATTCGCTTTACCGTATCTAGACGACGTAGCGATATTCTCCGCATCCTGGTCTGAGCATATGGCACACTTGCGGGCAGTGCTAACCCGCCTGCGCGAAGCGGGCTTGACAGTCAAGGCTCCCAAGTGCCAGTTAGCACAGGCCGAGGTTGTCTACCTCGGTCACGTGATTGGTCAGGGTCGTCGCCGCCCCTCTGAAATAAAGGTGGCCGCTGTGCGAGACTTCCCGCAACCGCGCACGAAGACCGATATTTGGTCATTCTTAGGTGTCGCCGGCTACTATCAGAGGTACATCCCCAGGTACTCTGATATCGCGGCTCCCCTGACGGATGCTCTAAGAAAGACAGAGCCGCAAACAGTCGTCTGGGACGAGACAAAGGAAAGAGCTTTTAGCGCCCTAAAGAGTGCCCTAACAAGCCAGCCTGTGCTACGATGGCCAGACTATACAAAAGGGTTCGTTGTTCAGTGCGATGCTAGTGAGCGAGGCATGGGCGTTGTACTGTGCCAACGGGAAAATGGAGAAGTAGAACACCCCGTCCTGTATGCTAGTCGTAAGCTGACCAGTCGTGAGCAGGCGTATAGCGCCACCGAGAAAGAGTGTGCATGTCTCGTGTGGGCCGTTCAGAAATTGTCATGCTATCTAGCCGGCTCGAGGTTTATCATTGAGACGGATCACTGCCCTCTCCAATGGCTGCAGACCATCTCTCCCAAAAATGGCCGCCTCCTGCGCTGGAGCCTCGCTTTGCAACAATATTCCTTTGAGGTGCGTTACAAAAAGGGGAGTCTCAACGGTAACACCGATGGCTTAAGTCGAAGCCCCTAACGTAGGAATCAGCCTCAAAATTGTTTGTTACTGATGTTTTTCTTCCTGAGGCAGGATTTTTAACATATTGCTTTTGTTTAGTGTTTCAAAGTGATGACATGCTTTCTAGTGCAATTTTCCAATTTGTGGACGCGTTCTAAGTGCTGCTAGACTACTGTAAGGAACTAGGCAGTGGTATAGAAGGGGAAAGAGCCTGGCAGGGCTTAGTGAGGGTTGTGCCGTGCTTGCTGACTGAGCGGTTGAGTTTCAGCGTAGTTCTAACGCTTGCGGGGAACGAGAACAAAAATGTGAACTCTCCCGAAGTCACTTTGCAGTGTCCTGTGCGAACCTGAACGAGAGAACGAGGCCTTCTCTGTGCGCTGCGCTCAAGAAACGTCGAGGGACGCCCGACTTCGGTTATGAGCATCATCGAGCGACATCCCTCCGGACAGCGGATGCAGTCCCCTGACCATCGGGATCTCCTTCCCCCGGCGGGGCGGTCTGTTACGTTTCGCCTACGACGCGCGGTTTAGCCGGCGCGGCTGCAACAAAGCGGCAGACATTTTGGCCCGTTCGGCGCCGCCGCTACGCCTCCCCGCCAAGCGCGTCCAGGCATGTTCCGATGCCACGTGTCTTCATGTGCGTGTGTGAGTGTATGTGCATATTGGTGCCCACGCTTGTCGAAGCGCGGCAGCCGGGGAGAGGAGCTCCCAACAACTGAGAAGCGAGGGGGTCTGACAGGCGCCGACACGACGGCTGCTCCACCTTCTCTTCCCATTTTGCCCGAGTGGCGCCGACACGACGCTGCGCCACCTTATCCCATTGTGCCCGAGCGGCACAGTCACGTGCTCGTCTATAGAGGGGTTCCTTCTTGCCCTCAACTGCGAGAGTATAAAAGCAGCTGCCCCCGGACGCCAAAGAGGGCTCCGATTTCTTCTGTTGAGTAAAGTGCACTCCCGTCTCTCTACTTCGGCCAACCTGACCGCCAACTCTTTGCGATGTTAGAATAAACAAGTTGTTTTGTTGTTACCAGTCGACTCATGCTTTGCCGGGACCTTCGGATGCTTCCAGTTGTACCCCAGGCCGCCAGGCCAACGCTACCCTTGGGGCTTGCGACCCAGGTGCAACAACGGGCGTCAGCGCCGAGTTCCCAACAACTCGCGCCAGCGGTGCGATTACAACAGCGCCTGGCTAAGAGCAGCGCCGCGCTCGCCTAGTCAGTGCGAGCTTGGAGATGGATGAACGGGAGGCATGGCAGTCTTCTGCGAGCATTACGGGGGGGGGGGGGGGTAAGGGTCTTTGAGCCGTCGTCACCAAGCAGCGTGTGACCACTCCGCGGATATCGCCCGGCGAACAGCTTCAGTGTAGAGGGTCCGGAATGCAACAGGCGTCGCACCATCGAGATCAATGTAACGACCGCGTTCGCGCCCTGTCCGTTTGTACTTCGACGCTGTGCATGTTCGCGGCGTCTCTTTGCATGTCTAGCACTTACGCTTTCCCTGTGGCACAGCAGGCGTCGTACTGTCGAACGATGCGTGTCTACTCAAGCCTAATCACAGTCATGTCTAGCCACCGACCTAGGCACAGCCATGATACCTGGCTTAACGATGGTTGTATACCTAAGTATAATAACTACATCTAAATCAAAGGTTAACCAAGTGAAAGCAAGACTTAACCAGGTTATACCAAGTTTTCGCTTTGCATATCCTCGCATGAACGCCGCCAGAGAGAGCGTGCAGCCACAGGAGCGGCACGCGGACCAGCGATGATCGGTCTGCGCTCATCGAGCTGCTTGTATCTATTGAGCACGTTACCCTCAGCCTCGACGCCAAGCGACGCCGGGTGACAAAATGCCAGAAAACGCCCGGAAAACGCTTAATGAAGGATGGCCTTTTAGGCAGCCGTTCCTGCGTCGAGCGTCGGCGTTGTCCGTCGTAACCGAGCGAACGAACACAGCGAAGAATGAAAGGGAACGCGGAGCGCATCCGGATATGAAAGATTTCTATAGCGAAGAGAGCGCGAGGGGGAAAGCGGTGGAGGAGGGGGCAGCGAAACCATGAAGCGGAAAGCGGAGTACGAGATTATGGCGAATTCGTGAGAAGAAATGAGCAGTGACGCGCAAGACGCGCTTTGCGCGGTAGATGGCTACGAGATGGCGCCAGAATAGTTCGGCGCATCGTCTGCATGGAAACAAAGCACTGCATGAGCAGAGGTCTGTCTGCGGCTACTGCTCTAAATGGCACCCACACGTCACCCATGCGCCGCCTCTATCAATGTCCCGATTAGCGAGTCACTCGCGCCACACATCGCTCCGTTTGAAACGTGCCGCATGAGACAGATTGTCAGCGCCAGCCAATATATCGCAAAATGAAACGTGTATACAGCTGGGTTCAAACTTCGCTTTAGGAAGTATCGCAATCGTCAGCGATTTTTTTCTTTCTTAGGCGCTTGCCCGGCGCAACGCAATCGTGTGTGTTACGTGCATGTTCGGACGTTGTGAGTGTTTCACTTCTGACAGAAAAGCGAATGTGCATGCGTAAAAAAAAAGAAAAGAAAAATAAACTCGAAGGCAGCATTCGTCGAGTCCGCTCGTTGTTTAGCCACGTCCTGCTAAGAGCAAGGCCAGGTCGAATATATCAACCGCTCACAATATGGCGGCTGAAAGAATGTTTTCACTATGCCAAGAATGCAATATTTGATCTATTATAGAGTTTTATTTGGAAATATAATTCTTGCACCTTTCTTTTCCTTTCAGTTGTCTTCCTAATAGGATGTTGTGTTAGTAAAACGCTACCATATCTTCGCCAGACTATATCGGGACACTCCAGAAGGTTTAAAATCTTCTGGGGGAAAGTACAAAGATATATGAAGACGTTTGAGTGGGAACAAATACCGAGATCTTCTTAAATTCCTGCCTAGCTAAGAATGTTTCCCGGAACGCACGTGCACTTTCAATAGCGAGATACGCAAAGGCAATTATTTCCTTAATAAAAAACTCACGAAATAAAAGAGTTCAGCACGAGTTTCCCTACATCAAAATGAAAACAAGCTCAGGCTGAGTGGCTTGTGTTCTATTTATTTATATTTTCCCAAGCTTAGACTTTAAGCTCGCCCCAAGTTTGACTGTCGCAGCTTAAGGACTCGGATTTGTAACACATTAGGAAAAGAGACGGCTGTCGAAATCCAATTACTCAAGGCAGGACCATTAGGAATGCAGCAAATTTGATTATCCCAAAGACCTCTCAGCAGAGCGCCATCCGCTCCACTCCCCCCCTCCCCCCTCTTGAAGAAGAGAAAATAAATCGAATGCCATACGTTATGGCGTGGGGAAAGACATTTCGTAAGTGCGACGCACTTTTGACAGCGTTAAATGGCCCGATGACGTTTCGTAGAAGAAAAGCTCCAATCGTGCCGCATGTGTCGCGCTCAAAGCGAGAATAAAGATCTTCCCGCCGTGTTCTGGAGATGAATCATTGTTCTTGTAGCGTCAAGGCATTATTCAGCGCACGTTTCATTTTATTATTTATTTATGTATAGATGTGCTGACGCAACTGAAAACTGCATGTGCTATCCTGGATTACGACGCTGCCGTTATTTAAAGGACCGAGTGTCAGAAAGCAGACGCTGTCTCCGGCACAGGCGCGTGAACGTACACAGATAAGCAAGCAATTGTACGCGTAAACGTCGTCTTGGATTTGCTTATTCTAGGAACAATAAGCCTTGTTGAAGTCTGCTGGCACAGGGAATAGAAATGTTCAGTAGATGCCGATCAATTTTTTGTTGTTGTTTTGTTATGTGTGAACACGATAAAAAGAAAAAGCACCGGTAGCAGATATGTCTCAATTGCCGCTGATTTAATTACTTTAGGACATGGTTGCAATGTGCGATTAGTTCGTCGCAATTGGGATTACCTAAATGACAGAGTTACGCTAAATCAGCTGGTCATTGTATATACTACAGAACAGAACACTGACCTATAGAACACTGACCAGCTTAAATGTCGAGACCCAGTGTGTGCTCTAAAGTAATTCGTTAAGGAATTATGTAGGGTGTTTCGATTGAGAAGACATTTGCGCATTAATGTACTTTATATTAATTAAAACGATGCTCAGAACGCGTTACGACCAAAGGCATTTATATATGCTTATATGATTCGACCTCTCATATTACACTCTCTCGTATGAGTAATTTATTTGGATGAATTTCGAAATCTTGGCAACTATTGCACCTCCGATTTCTCGACAAACGATATTTTTTTTATTAATCGCTGGATGAAAATTCTCAAATATGAATTCAATCTCTTAAAGGCTGCCAGAGTAAAATTTCCGGAACAAATACTACATAGTGTATACCGTCGAGCTGAAACACAATTGGCCACAGAACACTGACGCGTCGCTCCACCCGTCAGCTGACACGTTTTATCGTGGCCCCTGGCTGACAGTGCATCCGTTGCTACTGGGACTTCTAGGGGATGATGGAGCGGGAAGTCAATCCTTGGCGCTGTACTAAGTAAACGCGTAAATTGAAAATGCACACGCTCGTTGGATCTAAGCGCATTTGCACATGACTCATGAAAATGGCTGCTTCGGCATCATTGCCTGCTTCGTCTTTCAACGTTCTTCGCAGGGAAGTTGCCTGATGTCACAGCCGTAGTCAAATGCCCCCAACTATATATTACGTTCAGACACAGTACCACTATTGCACTAAGCACACTATAGCAGTGCGTGTGGTGTAACAACGCATTCACACATCAAGCACTGTTGCTAGGCGTGGTCATCTAGCAGTACAGCTGGTGAAGGTGTGCCTAGCATGTAGCGCAATGCTCGGATATAGCACTAACTGACGTTCTAGTTTATTAATACTGCAATTGGTATCTTCGCCACATGTACTGCATGGTGAGTTGGCAAATGTATTATGTGTACAAGCAGTGGGCGAAATAAAAATAGCCGCATGGAAGAAAGAAGCGTCAAGAAAACGCCCGATGGTTATGATTTGTTATAGATCACCTAACAGAACGATTCGCATAGTAAGCACGTATAAGTTGATGAAACAGCTGCACCGTACGGCGAAAAAAAAAACTGATAATGACGCCTTTAGTGACACATCGACAGTTATGCCCTGTAGGTCATCTTATTAAGGAAATGCAAAGAAGACGAAAAAAAAGAAAAGAATTTGGTACAAGCTTGTGGTGCAGTTGTCGCCGTACTATATGCGTGATAAACATCCAGCTCAAGCTACTCGGCGACGCCAATCCAGTGGCGCTGACATATACGACTACTCATCTGTGTTGCTCACTGCTCACGCGCAAAGCACCAATAAAAATCGTGCTCGGCAGATTCATGGACAACAGGAGGTGTTCAGAATGGGTAGACACATATATAAACAAAGCAAAGCACCAACGTAACTAGCCACACCCCCATTCTATGGATTCCCAGAGCGTCGACACGACAGGTTCAGCGTACTGGTGGCTCTTGCACCTGAACGACAGAAAGGGAAATTGGGAAATAGAAAGAAAGGCCGAAATTGATGAAAATGAAAGAAAGCTGTTCCAGGGAGCTCTGGAAGAAGGTCGAAAGTAGTTCAAGTAGGTCGCAGGAAGTAAAAAAAAAAAAAGAATCTTTGCCGGTAAACTAAAAAATAGGAAAAAGTCAACAACATGCCTCCAGGTAAAGCGCAAGGCAAACCGAGCGGCGTACCACACCGTCAGCTCGTTCGAGCCCCTGTCAGCCTGCGGTTCTGGTTCTGGGTCGGCGCGCTCTCTGTAATGACTGAATCGTCTTAAAAGCCCCCCGCCCCTCGATCCTCTACTCCAGCAATTCCCGTGGGCACAACTCTGACGCACGTGGCGGCTGGAATACCACTGCCGCTTCCCCGCATACTCCTCCACGTGCAGGTCCTGATGGATTTTGTTTTATTTCATTTCTTACATGGTCTTGCACCTCCAATTAGTGAAGGCGCCGGAACCGAGGTGAAGGCACGCACTGCGAATTCCGATTAACAAGTTAGCCCGTTCTTCTAAGTTTATGTATGATAGGTGACAATTTTTATTTTTTTGTTCATCATTGATGCAGAGGGACTAAAATGAATTGGTCGGTGTTGGGAAGTCGCAGCTGGAAATCTAAAGATATTTCGGCAAATTGTAATTTCTACGTTGACTTATAATGCCTTAGAGAAAAACCGCGAGCCTTACCTGTTTGTACTTTTGAACATTTTCACTACCGAAGAACCTTAAATTGAGAAACAATCTAAGCAATTTCTTCTTTTAGATTAATGACTAAGTGCACTTTCATAGGAACGATGTCTCTTTGCCTCTATCGTCTCTACCTGTCTTTGTTGTTGTTTAAAGAGAAGATCCCATTTTTGGTCTATCGATGTACCAGCATGAAGTCGCGAGGTTCACGAAACGATAGTTTACAGATGGTAAGCTAACGGTGAAAAAGAAAAAGTTATCAGAAATATTCGTAGACGTTTAATTTCTGTCCATTACATAACCCTCGAGTGTGATGGAATCTGTCGATCTCAATATTGTAACAGATACAAAAGGCACGGACAAGAGAAAAGAAGGGAAGACGAAGAGGACGAAGCGTTGGAGAGGCCGAGCTGCGCTACTATCACGCGACGATCGTCATCCATCGCCTGTAAATAAAATCATTTCTTCGCAACTCTTCGTAACAGTTGTGGTGGAAGGTGCGGGGTAATCGACACCCGAAGACGGAGGCTGAACCAGAAATTCTTCGACGGAGCCGTCGCATTGCTGGACTCCCACCGTATCTACCGGAGCTGAATATGTCCCACGACGCAGACGAACAACGGCCCATTCCAACAGCTGCGCCGACAAGTTCCGTTCTGCAACTGAGAGATGCGCGTCCCTTCGCCGGAAGATCGGACGAAGACGTCGAGGAATGGCTCGTCCATTATCACCGGGTGAGTGCCGCCAACAAGTGGAACAGCGCTTCTCAGCTTTCGAACGTCGTGTTCTTCCTAACGGATACTGCGTTGCTGTGGTTCGACAATAACGAGGAAACGTTCACAACATGGGGAAGATTTGTTTCCGAAATCAAAGAGAGATTCGGCGACTCCGCGACGAAAAAGAAAAGGGCGGAACAGACGCTACTGCAACGTGCGCAAGTGCCAGGCGAAACCTGCACGACCTATATTGAGGCGGTAATAAAACTGTGTAGGATGGTGGACTCTGGAATGTCTGAGGAAGATAAAGTCGGCCACATCCTGAAAGGAATTGCCGAAGACGTCTATAATTTCCTCATCGCAAAGGACAACCTGGCTTCCGTCACTGACATCATTCGGCATTGTCGTACTTTCGAGCAGCTGAAAACGAGGCGCATCACGCCGAAGTTTGGCAGGCTAGCCAATGTGACAACAGTTGCAAGCGTGGACAGCAACCAGCCCCTCGATCTTGCATCAACGATCAGACAAATAGTTCGGGAAGAGCTCAGCCTGCACGCACAAGCGACACATTCAGGCACTCACAGCTTCCGCTTATCACCAGATTTCCAGTCAAACGTGGCATCCATCGCCCCGTATCCTGCGGCGAGGGGCACCGAGGATTATGAACTCGCGCCCCGACAGCAGCCACGTCTCTACGACAGAGGCGCTACTTATGACGCTCGGCCACAACGAGAGCAGCCGCGGTTTTACCCCCGAGGTCCTGTGACTTCTGTCAGGCCGCGACAAGAAGGGCACCGACCCTACTACCACGACGTGACTTATGAACGATATGACGGATTTCAGCGAGGCGCAGAGACACGTTATCCACATGACAACGAACTTTCTCGCCGCCCGCAGCAGCCTAGCATCCGTTTCGAGGAAGATGCTGTGCACCACGACCCTCCCGTGTGCTACAACTGCGGTGCCACAGGCCATATAGCACGGTATTGTCGCCAAGGCCGTCAATCACGGAGGACACCAACAATGCTATCGCCACCCAGAACCCGTACTTCATATGACTTGCGGACGACCGAGTCCCTTCCAATGGACCACTTCCCACACGAGACCAGACGCAGCGATTCGCCAACTTCTGAGCGGAGTTTGACGCCACCAAATAATCGTCCCCGTCGCTCTCCGTCCCCTCGGCGCCGTTCTTCGTCACCGCCGCCGGGAAACTAGCATCCGCGGCCAATGGAGGTGAGGTCGCCGGACGGTCTTTGCCAGAAATTCCTCTGCCTGTTGTGATGCTCAAAAACAAAGTGAATGTCTCGATTGACGGAATACCGACCATGGCGTTAGTTGATACTGGGGCGACTGTGTCTGTGATGAGCCTCGCTTTCAAGAACCGTCTAGGCCACAAAGTTATGTTTTCTTGGAACGACGGTATTACTTTTCGTGGAGTGGGCGGCGAGTGGCTTCATCCCCTTGGTGTTTGTGCTGTGAGTGTTTTGTTGGCTGGGAAAGTTTTTGTGTCGGAATTCGTTGTTCTTGCTCGTTGTTCGCACGATGTTATTCTTGGTATTGATTTTCTTGAACAGTGCGGCGCTTCCGTGGACTGTGGTTGTGGCGAAATATCATTTAACAAGTTAATTATATCAACAGATTCCGAACAAAGCTCGCGTGGCGAACACAGGGACACAGACACACTCAGTGTTCTTGATGAAGTGATTGCACCATCGTGGTGCCTGACGCCCGTTCGTGTTTCTGCAACTACTGTTGACGCTGATTGTGTTGATATTGTAGTTAGGCCTCTCCGCATAAACTGTGCTAAAAAAGATATACTTGTGCCCTGCTCTGTCGTATGCATGACGAAAGGAGTCGCCACATTGTGGGCGCTGAACTGTTCCGCCACGCCGGTTGTCCTTCCTCGCGGTATGAAAATCGCTCTCTTCGATGAAGCCGCATGTAACTCAATGGCGGCCCTAACTACGGACGTCTCTACAGCTTGCTCTCCTTGCGATAATAGCCATTTTGAAGAGCTAATGCTTGGCATGATCAGCAAGGCTCTCGGTACGTCGGAACGGCAAGCACTGGTACATGTCCTTGCCAGGCATGAGGCTGCATTCGACTTCACGCATGGAGATGCACCCCTTCATTTGCCGTCGTCCCGCGCTCGTCACAGAATAGATACCGGCTCCGCACACCCCATCCGCCAGAAGCCCTACCGAGTGTCATCCTCCGAGCGAAAGGTTATTGCACAACAAGTCAAGGAGATGATGGACAAAGGTGTCGTTCAAGAGTCGTCTAGTCCTTGGGCAGCCCCAGTAATCCTGGTCAGAAAAAAAGATGGCTCCTGGAGATTCTGCGTGGATTACAGACATCTAAACGCAGTGACGAAGAAGGATGTCTATCCACTACCGCGAATAGATGACGTCATTGATTGCTTACACGCTGCTTCTTACTTCTCAACACTTGATTTGCGATCGGGGTATTGGCAAATACCTATGGACCCTGCCGACAAGGAAAAGACCGCTTTCGTGACTCCAGATGGCCTATTCGAATTTAATGTTATGCCTTTTGGCCTTTGCAATGCTCCTGCCACCTTCGAAAGATTCATGGACACAGTACTACGTGGTCTGAAGTGGGAGATATGCATGTGTTACCTCGATGATGTTGTAATCTTTGGCCGCACGTTTGAAGAACATAATCAACGCCTCAGCCTTGTTCTCGACTGCATCGAGAAAGCTGGGCTGGTTCTAAACTCAAAGAAATGCCGCTTTGGCGAACGTCAAACGCTGGTCCTGGGACACTTAGTTGACAAGGATGGCGTCAGACCCGATCCTCGTAAGATTGAAGCGGTGAGCTCCTTCAAGCCACCACAATCAGCACGAGAACTTCGCTCATTCATTGGCCTATGTTCATATTTTCGTCGTTTTGTTCCCAGGTTTGCCGACATCGTTTACCCCTTGACAAGTATTTTGCGACAAAATGCATCCTTCAATTGGACACCAGAGTGTGACGCATCATTTTCTCAACTGAAATTTATACTAACGTCAGCACCGCTCTTGCGTCACTTCGATCCGTCTTGCCCAACTGAAGTTCACACTGATGCTAGTGGAATTGGGATAGGAGCGGTGCTTGTACAACGTCACAGTGGCGCAGAACATGTAGTCGCATATGCCAGCCGTTGCCTGAGCAAATCTGAACGGAATTATACGGTTACGGAACAGGAATGCCTGGCAGCTGTTTTCGCCATACAGAAGTTTCGGTGTTATCTTTACGGTAGACCATTCAAGATTATCACCGACCATCATTCTTTATGCTGGCTGGTCGGTTTGCGTGATCCCTCTGGTCGCCTCGCACGTTGGGCACTGCGCCTCCAGGAATACGACTTTGTGGTGTCGTACAAGAGTGGCCGTCGTCACGCTGACGCAGACTGCCTCTCTCGGATTCCTCTTGCGGCTACCGACTGCGATGCTGAGAATTTTGACGACTGTCTCGCTGCTGTTACTTCTACGTTCCCTGACGCGGCAGACTTTCAGCGAGAACAACGGAGTGATGTTACCCTCGATCCGCTTTTTGTTGCCGCCCGTACTTCTCAAGGCAGTGGTCGCTTTACCGTCCGTGATAAATTACTCTACAAAACTAATTATTCCGGGCATGGAGCGCGTTTTCTGCTTGTTGTCCCGGAGAGCCTTCGCTCCGACGTTCTACGCGCCATGCATGATGATGTGACATCCGGCCATTTCGGTTTCGTACGAACACTACACCGCACGCAGGAGCGCTTTTACTGGCCCAAGATGTACGAAACAACCAAGCGCTATGTCGCTAGTTGTGAAACGTGCCAACGTCACAAGCGACCGACCACCGCAGCCCCGGGTCCCCTTCGGCCATTGACACCACCCAACACGCCATTCGAGCAAGTAGGCATTGACCTTTTGGGTCCATTCCCGTTATCTAGCAACAAGAACCGTTGGATAATTGTCTGCGTAGACCATCTTACACGGTATGCAGAAACTGCAGCCATACCGTCTTCCACCGCTGCTTGCGTGGCGGCCTTCCTGTTGCGTTCCGTGGTCCTTCGTCATGGCTCACCACGTGTCATCATCAGCGACCGTGGTCGCCAGTTCACTGCTGATGCCATTGAAGAGCTACTTCGTTTGTGCACTTCCCAGTTCCGTCATTCCACGCCGTACCATCCACAGACCAATGGCCTCGTTGAAAGGACGAACAGAACGCTGACCAACATGCTTGCCATGTACGTCTCCTCCAATCATAAGAACTGGGACGACGTGCTGCCCTTCATCACTTACGCATACAACACGGCGAAACACGAAACCACGAACTATAGCCCATTTTATCTCCTCTATGCCAGGTTACCGCGAAGCCCTCTGGACACTTTCTTACCGTTCGTTCTGCACAGTGACGATTCTGTATCGAAGACTTTGTGTCTCGCCGAAGAAGCGCGTCGAATAGCTCGTCTTCGTACTCTGGCCTCGCAAAGTCGTTCGAAAGAGCGATACGACAACCGTCACGTACAAGTATCGTTGGAAAAAGGTGACTTGGTCCTTCTTTGGACACCGCAACGCAAGCGTGGATTGTGCCAAAAGTTATTGTCAAAATATTCAGGCCCATTTGTAGTTGTGGACCGCCTGAGCGAACTCACTTACGTCATAGCTCGCCTACTGTGCAATGGTCGGCGATCAAGCAGAACTCAGCTGACTCACATTGCTCGCCTGAAGCCTTTCTACCCTGCTTGCGCATCCTGACTCGCCCCACGGGCTTCGTCTGCTTGCGGGGAAATGTAACAGATACAAAAGGCACGGACAAGAGAAAAGAAGGGAAGACGAAGAGGACGAAGCGTTGGAGAGGCCGAGCTGCGCTACTATCACGCGACGATCGTCATCCATCGCCTGTAAATAAAATCATTTCTTCGCAACTCTTCGTAACAATATTATGGCTTTATGGCTACCGGCTTGCATACACTGTTCAAGTCACGTTAATTAATGAATGTAAATTGTAGCATTTAGAGTGCCAAGAATGACGCTTGCCGCAACGCTTGCAAATGCTTGCGCATATCATCATCCTCACATCCACTGCAGGGTGGAAGCCACGTCTAGCATTCTTTAATTACTCTTGTTTTCCTCACCCAATTAAGCCCTGCGCATAAAAATTACCTTTTATCATCCCATCAATTAATGTTATACCACCATATACTGGGCTTCTTTTTTCTTAGCAGCAATTTTGCAGCTCTTCGAGCGCAGTTCGCAGCTTTTAAAGGTTCTTTTATATGTGTCTAGATTCAGGTCCACAATGTTGGTAATAATAACATACACATAGGTTAACGTTCATCGATATTGGTAGGCAATTATTCATGATTTCAGAATGGCTGCCACTGATAAACCAACCCATTTTTTATTTCTTCTTTGTTTTTCTTATCGTGGTACGGATCCCATGGCGCAACTTGGGCTTAAAGGCGCACTGCGACGGCGTGCGCCTTGGAGCCCAAGAAGTGCCATGGGTTCCGCGCACTCGTTCGCAGCTTGAAAAATGTAATTGCGAGCTGCGAAATTTTGTTTCTTGGTAGAAATAGGGAATGTCACCTAAGCTCACTGCTTATCTTCAAACAATCCCGTATAACCGTTTTCTGTTCAATTCATCAACGATTTTAGTAATATCTAGCGCAGCTGAACAAAACAGTACCATCTGGTAACCCAAGGTGGCTGAGATACACTTCCTCGATTCTTAAACCCAATCCTTTCCAATCTAGCGGTCCTATCACTTCTCAGAAACAAGCAGTTAATGAATAATAACAACATAATGACTCAACGGTCGAGAACCTTCTTAATTTGTATTTTTCTTTTCTTCTTCTAAAGATTATGGTGGATATGGAGCACCGTAAATATTTTCTAAGAGATTTACGCATCCTTCCTTTACTTAGTGACTAAAAAATTAGTTTCGGGGGTTTTACATGCCAAAACCACGATATGATTATGAGGTAGCCGTAGCGAAGGATCCAGTAGTTTTGACCACCTGGGATTCTTTAAGGTCCAGCCAATGCACGGTACACACTAGTTCTTGCATGTCACCCACATCGAAATGCGGCCGTCACGGCGGGGTTTTGATTCCGTGCCCTCGAGCTTGGAAGCGCTGCGTCAAAACCACTACGCATCCACGGCGGGCACTTCTTATACGTAATGCAATGGGTCAATCGCTTCTGATATTCTACTGAGTTGAACGTCTATTCATGATCTATGAATGCTATGTCGCTAGTTGATTTCTAGAGTTATACGTCACTTCAACAATAAAATTTATGCAATTCATTATTGCATATACACTATTAAAGCCAGTCTGCTCTTTGGAATGATTGAAGTCAAGACATTTACGTGTGTATGCCGTAACATATATGTACCATCGACCTATATGTCAATGCCCTACCTGGCGCTTGCCGAATTCGATGTCCTCTAACACCGCGGCAACTGCATTCACCATCAGCTTCTGCCTATTACTGTGGCTGATATGCAAAACTTCAATCTAAATAGATGAGTTCGGAAACTCCTGCGATTAGGAATTCAGCAGAAAAGTAAGCCTAGACTGTATAGTATATGATACCTCACTGCAACCACACAGCGCACGCGACAGTCCCTGCTTTGTGAAGTCGACACGTGTACCGACGGGAGAATATTTTTTTTTGCCAGAAACAAAGCGCATGTAGCGACACGACACGTAGACGGACGACGGTTGCCTGTAGGCCACTAAGTCGTGCCAACCCATCAGCCATCACGTGCGATGGCGTCCGATTGGAAGGAACAGGCCAACCTTCAGGCTTTCTTTCAAGATTCGTGTCATTTCGCCAGGCTGGAATCAAGGAAACGACAGCGCACTAGTAGCGCAGAGGGGGGAGAAGAGGACGACGGCTCTTCTCGTATGACAGTTCCGAAATGACAGGAAGAAGGCCCTTCGTTTTCTCAATGCTGTTAATAGAAGCACGTAGAAAGGGCTTTGGCGTGGCCGATTTTTGTATCGAAAAGAGTGACAGAATGGCACCTCGTTACCCCGGGGAAACGAAATACCGACAGTCGCCGCCATCTGACTTTTTGTTCTCTTTCTTATGCTCAAATTGAGCTTCCCTAGCGTTTTTGTCGGCTTTAAGGAACAGGCTCCCGCGAAAGGCATTGATATCTTTCATTGAGACAGCCTACTACAGACAGTGCTCACGAATCATTTGGGCCTATCTAGTCGAGGAGATAGAGGCAAACGGTGCGGGCGCCTTTCTAAGGAGCTGGCACACTCGCTTCTTTACCATTCGCGATAGTAGGCTCGAGTTCCGTTGTCTTATTAATGTACTAATGGCTTTCACCACGGAGCAACATCGAATCCTGGTGCTTTTTTCCTACATAACCGACATTTTGAAAATAGTGCGTTGTTTCGCGTGTCGTTACAGTAATCTATTTTCAACATGCTTTTGTTAATGTGATATGTTGCCACAATTGTGTTCTCATGGCATGTGTAATGGAGAATACGATGAAGTGTTTATTTAGTTGAACGCTGACATTATTGTCTCTGCGTTTTCGCTTTGTTCCTTTGCAAACTCTGGGAGCTGCTTCTCCTTCGTTCCGGCAATAGACGAAGATACTTCTGATGATCTTTCTGGCGCTGAGCGCCAGAAAGATCTTCTGAAGTATCTGGACTTACGTCCAGGTAACGCGGAAGCGAGTCAAGCGACACAGACAGCGAGGCCACCGAGTTGTACTCGGACAGCTTCGACTCCTCGGACGACGACTTCAAGGTGGTCATGAGCCGAATGGGAAAAAGAAGACAGCTGCGGGCATCATCGCCGGCAAGTGTTTCAACCGTGAAGGACGTACCACAGCGCTGGCCGCACACTCTTCTTTTCTTGCCCGTGAGCCCTACGACCAATGTGCAGCTCCTGAACAGGCCGGTTCTTTCTTTACTACTCGAGGGTATCGCACTGAATGAGATTAAACACGGGAGAATAAACACACGGAATAATGTCATGGTTGTAGGCGTTTTACACAGTAGCGCACTAGAAAGCCTTCGGAATGTCACGGAAAGCGACAAAGTAAAAGTGCGATTAATGATCCCTACAGGCAGTAACGGCACTGTTGGCGTCATGTATGACCGTGACGTATCCATTGCGGCCGACGACTTGCCAATAATAATAAAGCCAAAAATACCAGGCACTGTCATCACGCATCTCACCAGACTCGGAAACACGCGCTGCGTGAAGCTTGTGTTAGAAGAAGACTGCCTTCGCTCTCAGGTCAAAGTTGGCCATGTTCGCCATCCAGCTCGACCTTACATACTGAAGCCCCTGCAATGTCACAAGTGCGTCAAGATTGGCCATGTAAAAAGTGTCTGTGTGAACAATGCTGTGTGCCCACGGTACGCAGAACCCCATTCAGAAGACGCCTGCCACGCGACGGTTCTGAAGTGACCTCATTGCCGTGGTTGCCACGAAGCCTCATCGAAGGACTGCCCGCGTGTTCGGAAGGAATTCAAGGTCCTAAAGCGTATGGTTCGGGAGCCTTCAACACACAGCGAGGCTACCGCTACACTTAGGCGAATACGGTGTCGCCGCCGAAGAGCGCTACAAAACAGCGCAGCAAGCAACAGGCCGTCTTCCGCCGAAGCGGCTGCTGCATGAACGCGGAGAGCCACCATGAAAGATACCGCGAAAGCGAAAAAAGTGACAAGACTCAATCATCGTGCAGATTGGCCCGCACTTCAAATCACACGACCTGCCACGGAAACGCGTCGAATACCACCGCCATCGACACACTCACAAACCGCTGATGCAATTACGCCTGATAATCGCCAGGTCATAATAATGTTGCGGTCACTGATGAATGCTGTGCGTGCTCTACTTATCAACATGAAAACCATTTCAATGCCCACCACTGTCTTTGGGGGAGCTCTAAGATTAACTCGAGGGGATGAAGATAGGTGTCCATTGCATCCGAACGAGAACTTTGTTGCATGATGGAAGCCCCACCTATCTGCTGCCTATATGGTAGCTGCTTCGACCTTAGCATGCTTTTGCGCTCGTTTACCAGAAGGCTTCAATGGTTCTCAGACTTGGAAACGCGAGGAAGTGACCACATCCCAACTTATCTCAGGATTGAAGGGCTGACTAGCTCAAAGTTCACCAGAGCCGTCCAGAGCATCGACTGGTCGAAATTTAAATCAATCATGGAAGACTGCTGTCGAGAGGACATACCATCCAGCCTAGGGGACGCAATAAAAGGTGCCTTACAAGCTGCCACACATTCAATTTTGAGAAGCTTCGCGCGCACTGAATCCGAAACCGAGTTAAACTTCAGGCAATTCGCAAGCGTGCGTAATGAAGATATAAGCACACAAAGCCCATTAATGATTTGAGATTGGCCAGACGCACACAGAAGAAAATACAACGTCGTATGCATAAGCTGGTTTCACAATGATGGATGTCTTTCTGCGATCCCCGAAAGCCTTCGTCTCTTATATGGAGAACTGTGCGTGGTCTCTGTCCAGCCCCTGGACGGCGCCACCCATTTATTTCCCTGGCTGTTTAGCTAAAACGCAGAAGATTGAACTCGCAGAATCTTTCTGTAGGAGGATTGCCGGTGAAGCAAGTTTCACACGCAGACTCCCGACCGCTCACCGTTCTCACGAGATCCCCGTATGGAGTGCCCTTTTTCTTTGGACGAACTAAAGGCTGTGCTTACTTTATGCAGGCGTTCCTCAGTGCCAGGGCCAGATGGCAATACATACCGCACTCTATGTAACCTTGGTTAACGAGCTTGAAAGGCACTCCTGCTCCTGCATAACGAGTCGTGGCCAACTGGCGCGGTTCCGCAGGAAAGGAAGTCAAGTCACCTGATTTTGCTTCTCAAAGCTGGCAAGCCGCCTTTGGGCGTCATACTATACGATGGCGCTGGCTAGTTGTGTAGGAAAAGTAATAGAATGGAGGGTTCTGACACGTCTCTAGAGCACTATGAAGTTTATCCAGACACTTTAACAGGATTCAGGCGCGGCCGTTCATCTATAGATAACGTTGTCGGCTTGGTAACCTACGTCAAATTCCAGAAGGCCTGTAAACGCTTGTCTGCTGCCTTGTTCCCAGACGGTAAAGGGGCTTACGATAATGTCACCCATGAAGCCATCCTTAAAGCGTTAGAAGCGATAGGACTCCGTGGCAGGATATATTTCTGGGTTCGTAGTTACCTACAGATGCGATAATTATACGTGCTCACCGGGGATGGCCCGACATCCGAGTATAACAGTAGCCGCAGAGTCCTTCGGGGCGGAGTACTAAGCCCAACGCTTTGTAATCTAGCCATGATTGGAATACTAGAGGACCTATCGAGCAGCATTTGAATCTGCATCTGGAATTCGGAGGTGGCACGGCTTCAGCTTCTCGCTCGGCTTCAGAAGGTGGCCTCATCGACACCATGCTACCTTCATCAACAAAGGGTAGAGGTGACGTGGTAAAAGAGCGCCGTGGTGGCATTTACCCAGAAGCCAATGTCTGCATACGGCATATGAATCAACGCACAAGTGCTATCGTTCAGCAGAAGTCACATGTTCTTGGAGGTTGTAATTTACAGATGTAATTGACAGATAAAAGCGACTGACTGCCATTTCTCATCTGTTCAGGTTGCTTGCAGAAAATAACTGGGGCGGGGGTGGGGGAGCCGAATTGTCTACACAGTCCATGTCACAACTGTACAGGGTGTTGTTTGTTGGGTTCGTCCGGTACAGCTATATACCTGTAATATCCAACACCTTCAAAACGAATTTGCGTATACACTTCAAAGCATTCAAGCCCAAGTTCTGAGGATATGCCTTGGATTACCATGCAGCGTGTCAACAGCTGAAACTATTGTCATTGCTCAAGATTTTCAATCACGATGCACATTGCGCTTACCCCTTGCCGCCACCTCGCGGCACTCACCTTGGAAAGACCCCGCACGTCATTTAGCGCAACTGTCACTGAATGTCGTCCTTCGCATACATCGGGGTACACACCTTTGGCCTCTCCTCCATGGTGTCTGTGCCACCCTGAAGTACACGTCAGAATTCAAGTACTTCAGAAAAAGTCAGATCTACCACCTTCGGCGCTAAAACAATTCGGCTTACTCCTGTTGTACGGGAGATACAGTAGCCACGCACACATCTGTACTGGATGATCGGCTACATCGACCAGTTCTCGCGGTGCTGCGTTTATACCGACGAGAGTAATAACACTGCGATTCAAGACGTCACATGTCACGACGTCCACTGGTGCAGAACTCACTGCTCTGCGCAGTGCGCTTCAATTTATTGACACAGGGAGTCCTGGTACATGGGCCGTGTTTTCCGACTCGAGACTGGCTTTACACAGCATGCAGTCAGTTCTCCGACGTGGGAGAGAGAGAGAGAGAGAGAGAGAGAGAAGGGAAGACTGAAAGGCAGGGAGGTTAACCAGACTGAGTCCAGTTTGCTACCCTACACGTGGGGAGGGGAATGGGGAGTGAAGAGGGAGAGAGAGAGAACTTAGGTGTAGGATGTCTATAGTCGGGCACTCAAGTCTGTTGCCCTCAGGTAGCGACGAAGCGCTCGAACTGCTTTCTGGGCCAATGAGCTGTGAGGCCAGGCGCCCAAGATCTTCGCTTCCGTAAATGGCCTGTCATCCAGTCTATTCAAGGCACACTGGAGAGTCGCACGTTGATTATCGAAGCGAGAACAGTGGCACAGAAGGTGACTGATGGTCTCTTCACACTTGCACTTAGCGCACATTGGTGAATCCGCCATTCCAATACGATAGCTGTAGGAGTTGGTGAATGCTACTCCTACCCACAGCCGACACAGCAGTGTTGCGTCACGTCGTGGAAGGTTCGCTGGTAATGTAAGGTTCAGTGAAGGGTCGAGGCTTTGTAAACGACACTTAGAGTTCTGTGGTGTATGCCAGCAACCTAACGTGATTGTACGAGCGAGACTGCGAAGCTCTCTTGCAGCGTCGACTCTGGATAAAGGTATAAGCAGTGTCGGTGAGCCAGCCTGGGCACGTCGGGCAGCGTCATCGGCGAGGTGATTACCAACGATGCCACAATGTCCCGGCAGCCACTGAAATATGATATCATGTCCTCTTTCAGATGCACAATGGCAGGTTTCGTTGATTTGTGACACCAGCTGTTCATAATTGCCACGTCGTAAACTTCGCAAGCTCTGGAGGGCTGCTTTCGAGTCACAAAATATTGCCCATTTGTTGGGCGGTGCTTTTGCAATGTATTCGACAGCAGCGAGAAGGGCGGCCAGTTCAGAACCTGTAGATTTCGTTACATGTGAAGTCTTAAACTTGATGACGACCGATTGAGATGGTAGAACAACGGCGCCTGTAGAATTTTCCGAGACGGGACCATCCGTGTAAACATGAATCCGGTTAGCGTATGAACAATGCAGAAGTTCCAATGTGATCTGCTTGAGAGCCGCGGTGGTCAGGCTAGCTTGCTTCACTATTCCTGGAACAGCAAGGTACACTGGAGGCTTCTTCAAGCACCACATAGGGGATGGCGTTCTTGTTGCGGGTGAGTGCCTCAAAGACAAAGAGTGCCGGTTAGCCGCAACTGATCTGGAGAACGCTGCCTTGGGTCTTTTCTCAGGCAAGCGAGCGATATGGTGGTCAGGGACTCTGGATATATGGCGAACATGCACCCGGAGTGCGTCGATATCTATATAGGTCCTTATTGGGTGGTCTCTCGCGGTGGCAATTGTTGCCACGGTTGAAGCATTTCGAGGTAGCCCCAGACATGTTCGTAGGGCTTGGCCTTGAATGCTCTGTAGGACATGGATGTTAGTTTTGCTAGCATTGGACAGCACTGGTGTGCTGTACCGCAAGTATCCTAGGAAGAGCGTCCTGTATAGTTGAAGCATAGATGCCACGGATGTGCCCCACGTTTTACCGGCAAGAAACCTTAATATATGGGAGATAGAAGTAAGCCTCTTCTTCAAGTATGTGATGTGGTGGCTCCATGAAAGGTCTCTGTCTATAATAACGCCTAGGAATCGGTGAGTTTTTGCGTAGGAAATTGGTTGGTGGTCAATAGAAATGGGGTACCAGGTCATGGGCTTGTGGGTAAAGGCGACTAAGGCGCACTTCTCGGTCGAAATGCTGAGGCCTTGCGCACGCAGGTACGATGATGTTAGGGTCACTGCTTTTTGGAGCCGTGCACGCACCTGGAGACGTGTAACTGCCGAGGCCCATATGCATATGTCGTCAGCATATATGGAAAGGTTTACTGTATGTGGTAGAACGTCGGCAAGGCCTCTCCGACGTGGAGCTCACGAACAGCTAACGTACGAAATTGTCAAACTTCACCACGATATCAAACAGAAAGGCCACGAAGTTATTTTCCAGTGGCTACTTGGCCATTGCGGAATCAGTGGAAATGATCAGCAAGACAAAGCTGCCGGAGAGTCACATCAACAACAACACAGCCTTCGCATTCCTTTTTCCAGGACCGACGCTGCAAGGCAGCATCGTCACGTGGCGCGCGAGCTCTCTTTAGCAGAGTGAAACACCCCAAATATAAGGCGCACCAGGTTTCAAGAACTGAACCCTTCGGTCCTACTCCGACCTCCACCCGGGCTACACCGACATGACGCGTCACCTCTATGCCGGCTGTCGCTGAGAGTGGCTTTCCCGAAAGCGTACACTACTTTGATTGGAATGATCGACAGTGCTGCGTGCGATGTCCGCGGTGGCGAAGAGAACATCGAGCATTTATCGTGCCAGTGTCATCAATTTCAGTCGAAAAGACAAACATTATCTATCGCATTGTGACGACTGGACGATCGACCGTTTTCCGTCCAGGTGATACTTGAAGACCGTCCCCATCGCTCGTCCACCCACAAAGCCTTGAAGGGACTTTTGGCTTTCTTGATCGCGACTGGCCTATGTGGACGCGTTTGACTTGCTCACGCCCTACGCGTGCGTGCGCGAGCTCACCGCGGCTTTCCTCCCTCTACCCTCCTTCTTTCTATCTTACCTTTATATTCCCTCCCTTCCGTCCGCCAGAGTAGGGTAGCCAACCAGACGCATTTCTGGTCAACATCCCTGCCTTCTCTCTTTCTTTCCTCCACCTTCTCATCCTTCAATGCAAGACTAGGGACTCCAGGGCTCGGGGGATGCATAGCAAAATTTGGGATATGAAACCAAGGTTTGCAACACATTACAAGCACCTACGAAGACTTGTTATGGCACAAGTGCGTCTTTTTAAAAAAGAAGTTATTTGTATGGATTTATATTGATGTATATACATACAGACTTAAGCATATAAACGCGATTGCTTATACACAGCCTGCTTGACCCCGTTTTGTGATAAAACGGGTGGTGAAGAGGTTGTAATTAAGCTCGAAGTTTCCAACCTTCCCAGGCAGCTCGTTGGGTGAATTTCTATATAAGACGCGAATTTTAATGCCACTTTGTATTGTTAATTTAATCAGTAGAAAATGCAGTCTGTTTAAACCACCTTGGTCATTATTACAAAACATATACTAGTTACAGAAGTTATTAGAATCGAGGATACGTGTCTCAGATAAGCACGACAGAGTTTTCGTATGCGAACGCACATGCGTTGATCCAGCGTACGCTTCAATGGCGACGCTGACGACAGAATCTACTTTCGCATTAGTCACTGCATAGCTCGTATACGCTGATGTTCTGAAATAGCTTCGCGGCTCAAAATTAAAGCTTGCTTTCGAATGTGTATGAAGCCACGTATATCTTTTCTTGTGGGATCTGATAAAGGTTTATAATGCCTACGGGAGAATACGAGCGTGGAACAAGTACGTTAAATTTTATGAGCCAAGTTCGTGGCTTCTTAGAGCTTCTCACACGAATACAAGGAAGCCGACAGACATGAGCTGTCTATGGAGAATAATGCAATATCGCATTTACCGGTGCATTGTCGGTCTTGTTTCTGTGAGCCGTCACTATCTAGCGTCGAAATTCCGGGCACGAGAAGACGTTACGCTTCCATGAAGGCTACCATATCAGAAAGAAATACAAGGCATGTATAAGTGAAACCTTGGTATTGTTGCATAGCAACGAATAACTATTTTTAGAAAGACTGCTATAATGTGTTTTCCTTTATCTTTTGTACGATTTCAAGCTGACACGATATCTGTGACTTCATATGCGCGATATAATCTGCGCACCTGACTTGCGTGTATATATGTTCGCTTGCGGCTTCCAATAAAACTCAGTCGCGAGCAAGCAGCTGTCCCCAGTCTGCCTCACTGTGTCGTCTAAAGTTTGCGATTATTCCACGCAAGAATGAACCAACTAGCCCAGCAACGTATTCTATTAAAACATTAAAAGAAATTGAGCAATTTGTCAGGTGTATTTGCTTATCGTACTCTTTGATTGTGTATTTGCTTCTGCGGAATGTATCATCACCGATAGACCGAGAAGGAAAGACATTAAGTTGCTACCGAGATCTCGCATTTCCTCATATTTTTTCTGTTATAATGTTCTCAAACAACTCGCAGATTTTCCTAACAGGAGGAAGAAACAGGGGATTCGTTCCAGTAAATCATGTCACTTGCACACTCTCGTAAATTTAATTCCCAAAATTCATCCTTCCGCTCTCGAAAGCACAAATTCCGGCTGTCCCGCTCATGCTTCTGTCGTGAAAAATGGTGATATTAATTTAACTCGATATTGGGGAATCCTTCAGAAGTCGCAGTAGTAGTCTGCGGAATTCCCTGCACATTTGCTTCCAGAACCTTTAGATATCGCAGAAATCACGTGTGGGCATTAAAGAAATAATAAATTCTGAGGTTTTACTGGCCAGAACCAAGATATAACCATGACGCACGCCGTAGTGGGGAAGGGGGGAGGGGGGCTTCGGATTAATTTTCACCAGCTGGGGCCCTTTAAAGTGCACACAATATATGGCACACGGGCGTTTCTTACATTTCGGCCCCATCGAAATGCGGCCGACGCGGCAGGGATTCAGTCCCGCGCCTTCGGGCTCAGCGGCGAAATGCCTTAGCCACTACGCCCCCACGGCGGGTTGTGTGGATGGCAATGTCAGCACACGGGGAGAAAAGGAAGCGCCCGCGTGCACGGAGCATATGCGCCAACGGCGCAGGCACCGCGTCTGGATCAACGTGGTTCGCGGCTGTCCTCCGTGGTTGGGGCGCACGACGTCGGCAAATGTGGGCGCTCAATGCAAGCATTGCCTGCTTCTTTTCAGCAAAGACACCGCGGCGCGGAGGTAATAATGATGAGATAGAAGACGCATGATCGTTGGCTTGATACTGGGTCTAATGCCTTCGTTTTTACGTAACGTCGTACCGCGCCTTTATCAAAGTGTGACGAAAGAACGAACGAACGAACGAAGAAGAAGATCGAGGCCATATTATAGCTCATAACTGCTCTTCGCAGGAAAAAAGAATGTTAAACAAGAAAAGAGAATGGTCGCTGACCACGTCTCGCGAGAATTGTGCCCACGAGGGATAGAGAGATATAAATAGGGGCTGTGGCTCAAAACGAAACAGAGCCGACACAAACAGACGTGCCTTCTCAGTGTGACCGTCCAATCTCCACTATTTATCTATTAGGTTCGGCGCAGACTGGCACAACCGTTGCGTGACGGAGAAGTTGGCAGGGTGTTCTTATTAATAGCCCGCCTGAAAGCTTTGACCTACTGAGCACAAAAGAAACGGCAACGCGCTCCTCCGTTGAGCGGACCACATCGCACAATGGGATGCGACGACAGTGTCGTCGATAAATAAGATGCCTTGGATGCCCCGCCGGGTTTCTTCGAAGAGAGAAAGCGCCCCACTGCCGTCCACAAGTCAGTGGCATCCGCCCGCATTGCCAAGTTCTCCATTGTAAGGTGTAGATACATTTATATATATAGATCCAAACGCAAGCGAGAACGACTGAAGAAAGTAGGTTTTGCTGAATAGAGAAGACGAAAGCGACGCATACTACGAAAGGGATGACTACAGATCGGATGGCCTGTCGTCAACATCGTCGATGGAATTCTTGACCATGGAGCGACGAACAAAATAATACGAAGACCAGATATTCCGCGGTGGGGAAATATTTCTCGTCACAATTGAGAAAGATCGAGGGGGAGAGGGGCACTTCAAGGGCAATCAAATATTTCTTTCTTTCATCTCGAAACACCATCTTTTCTTAGGCCTCTTTTATCTATCACGATTTTTGTCCGCTTTCCATAGTGCTCTCACATGGTTTGTAACGTCTTCAATTCCCGTATTCTTACTATCAGTGGATTACTTTTTACTGGCAGCGAAGCGACAATCCGATGTCGCATAAAATTGTGGAAACACGCCTTTTGGGCAATCTTGTGGATGCTTACAACATAGCCTTCAAAACACTTTATGAGGATTCCGATCGCTCTCCGGTTGACTGTACAAAAATTGGCTTGCATTGTGGGTCTAATGAAGAGAACGAATTCTTAAAGAATAATAAGGTTGGGCTGTTCACGCATGTGCACACGTTCTGCCCTGTCGCAGCCATCGCGGCGTAGTCAATGGGGACTCCTCAAAGTGAGTGTGTCTTGTTGCTTATATGCATTTCTGTGCGAGACTGCGTGCACGCACTACCTATACCTTGCAAAAGATCCATGTTTGAAAGGAACAGAACTTTAATTTCTGAACAATCGCTAAAGTATACGTAAAGTAACCAAAGAAATCTCTATATTTACTAAGATTTCTTTCTTTCAATTGTGTTGTTTAATGTTGCTTTCGGACAACTAACACTTTCCATAGATTTGCTACTCCGGCTTTTATGGCTGCAGTAGTCCACACTGCACGGCATGCCTCTCCACCTCAGTCATATCTCTGTTTCGCCTACTTTGCGATATCTAATATAGGAGGTAAGCCGAAAGTATTACTAACAGTAATCTTTCTTTAGATAGTATTTATTTTAGAATGAATGACGTCATGTCTGCCTGCCCCATGACGACTTCGGAGCGAAAACAGACTCAAGGGGTGCTGGGGAGGAAAACGAAACAAGAAGAGGGCCTAGAGAAATTATGAAATGAGGTGAGAGGGGGAGGCGTACTCTCAGATGATATCGGCATTAGTTTTGCTTTTTACTTATTGATTTAAGTTTTGCAAAATTTTTAATATAGGAACAGATGCCTGGTATTTTGTAGACTGGTTTTTCGAACGTTTGTATACGAAGGCAGTTGTTGGAATTCAGGTCTGTTGCTCCACCCGAAGAGAAGTTTTTTTTGTTTAGTACAAATAATGTGCATTATTATTCTATCCGGTAAGGCACCACCATTAGTGTTATTCGATTTCTGCACACTCATTTTATCCTTCTCGCACTTTAAAGCACGCTTTCAAGATGTATAGATAAGCGATATAGGAACAGTGACAGTCAAGGTTTTCAGTATTGTGGCGTGTTTATAGGACACGCCGCCCTTAATCAACACACAGATAAAAAAATGCAGGACATGTTTTCGAATAGGACCTTGATTAGGTGCTAAAAATGATCGAAGCCAAGAGAGATAAACATATGTTACTTTCCTTTTGACACATAATTCGCCGGCGTACATCTCTTTGGATTTTGTTCCCTAATAGCGCCGCGCGATGCACGTGATATAAGGAGGTTATACTGTTATACTCGGAAAGAATGAGAAATTACTGAAGGAAAGTGCTACAAACTCCGTCGTACAAAGCGTAAATGAACGGGTTCCCCTCTCTCATTGGAGAAACCTTGTCACACGCTTCAACAAAGCAGTACATCGAAACGCAACAAAAGGACATGTGGACGCAAGTAAAGGAAATTGGGGCCCCGCAATGTCTTGTTTATCTCCCGCAATAACCGCCAGAAACCAAGCGCGTCTCGCTAAGAAAGCGGGCGACGTTGGCTTACTGCTAATGGCGACATTCAGCCACGACAATGACAACATTCGAGTCCGGGGCTCGGTGACCGCGTTCCGCGAAGTCGGGCGTAATCCCCTGAAAACGATTTTTCTAAGCCTCGCGATGTCCCAAAGCTCGCTATCGTTTCCTGTCCCGCAGGAGGCCACCAGCACCGCGCAGAAGGTTCTCAGCGCTTATAGGGCACGAAGATTGAGAGAGAAAGAGGGAGAGTGATGATCCTATCTCAATTTCCTACACCATCGGGTCGCGAACCAAGGAGACTCGTTTGTTTGCAGCGTATTCTGGAGGCGCAGAGCTTTTCATGCCTGGGCTCTGGAAAGCAGAAAGGGCAACACCGTGATGCGATCTCGCTTGTGGCAGTTGTGGCGGCAGCGCGTCATTTGATGCGCGCCGCAGATAGTGTGAGATTACCCCGTGTCGGGGAAGGAAACGGAAAGCACTCCGCTTACGGTCCTCGCAGCGCTGGCGGCTGATTTATGAGGGCGGGAACGTGTGTGGGGAGAGGGTTCCACTGGCAAGGTCACATTGTCACGTCGTTACTGCAGCGCATTGTTCCTCCTTGCGTAAAGAAAACCATGTCGAAAAGAAACCGCGTCGAAAGGAACTCGCCCACACGCACGTTCGCATAGCGGGGTGAGAACGCGGCACTGTGGCCGTGCTTCAATGCCCACCCCGCGCTTTCATTCTACTCATAAATCATCTGGTTACGATCGCGATAATGGACCTTCGCTTGCAAGTTAGGGCAGCCTTGCGCATTGACTGCCTGGAGTAGAAGCCTCAGCTTCACCGCATACACGTTCAGATTCGAAAGGGACAATATTGGAAATTCTCTCACTCACCAAGCCACGTTCTACTGCTGACGTGCTGATTCGAAACACAAGGCTAAACACGAAATTTCAGTCTCAGTACGAGCATTGTATCGGCACCATAATATGTGCAGTGCATTTGTAGCTATAACTGAGTTTAAGAAGAAAGGAGCGCACTTGATCATGATGATGATCATGATGGTGGTGGTGATGGTGGCCTCATATTATGGCTCATACCTAAACTGGGGGATTGGCCTAGAATTATGAACTTAAACATTTACTCAATCTTTCGGAGTGTTACATACTCGATTAAAACAATAAAAAAAATGCAAAAACAAACAAATACCGAAATAACATTAAACAAGTAATTCGTTTAGTTGATTGTATGTAACCGCAAACGGCATCAAACACGTCCTTGCGGCTAATACCCACAATTGACGCACCGAAAGATAGTATTATTTCTCATCAAAAGATTAACCCTAATTTACCAAGCGGAATCTCTAGAAGTCTTTTTCTTAGCAATACGTAATCATAGGACTTCGTAGTTGTCTTCTGGAAAGGAGATCTGTGAAGTTAGCTCTTCTTTTCTTTTTTCTCCTCAAGGCAAATTTAGACATATGGCAGACTGTCTTTCCAAGGTTAACTGCACGGTGGTACTTATTAAAGCTTTTGATTTTTAGGAAGCGAGAGCTAGAAGTAATTCAATTGCGCAAATGCAGAGTCGTTGGCCTGATGTAGCCCACTAGTCTGTTGAAGAAAAAAGTGAAAGGAAGAAAATGCGTGGGGAGAGAGGGGACGACGAGAAAGCAGCAGTGCGTGAATATCTGAAAGTCTATCATAATCGCCGTTGCAAATTAATGTTCTTGTTTCCGAGTTCGAATATACATTTTTTATTAGCCAAGATCGCGCGAGTTCGAAGTACAACCGTCTTGTGCGTCAAACTTTGAACTTCCACGTGAGCAGTTGCAGTTTCACGTATTTATAAGCTGTTCGAGTGCTTCAATCTCCAATTACAAGTGCGCTGGGTGGGACGTCTGTGTGAAGTTCAACGCATGCTGTCTCGAACTAAGCTGTACCGCGTACGTGATTATGAGAAGCGCTGTCGGATACGGCACAATAGAATGCCTCAATTCTCAGATCGCTCTCACGGTGCGGGCGAGTTCTTTATCATGTCATTGAAGCTTCTGAGAGTGGTGTACATCGACTGTCTCAATGCGGTCCATGCAGCACGCTAGGCGTTAGGCCTATTTCCATTACGGCAGTCTGCCTTCTTCTTAAGGTTGCATATTAAAGATGTTCCTTTGATCCTTTGATTCGTTTGAGCCGTTAGAAAGCGACGCTCCTGACGCCGCCGGACTTCAAAGAACGCTGATGCCTCTGTGAAAAGTACGCCCCATCCGACAACACCTCGTCCTCTGCCCACTAGGCCTGGGGCAATTCAATCTAAATCTGACAAGGCCATGACAGAGAACAATATAACTTGGTCCTCACTTGGTCCTCCTCAAGCAACAGCCAAAGCCAGAACAACAGCGGAAGTCACAACCGAAGCCACAGCTGATGCCGCAGCCGATGCCACAGCCGGAGGAGATGCCACAACCGGAGGCGATACCGCAGCCGATGCCACAACCAGAGGCGATGCCGCAGCTGATGCCACAGCTGGAGCCGGAGTCTCGTCAAGTGATACAGCTGCGCACGCCTGTAGAGCGAACAGCGCGTGTTCCTGACAAATTGCCCGAAGAAGACCGGCAAGTGGTTATGATGCTCCGGTCTCTGATGAATACCTTTTGAATGCTCTTAAATAACCTCCACACTCCGTCAGCGCGAAGTGCAATGCAAGAGCTGGGATGCTCTCAATTCAGTACTTGCAACACTTGAGTAAGCATCATGGCTCACCCGCATCATTATATTCGCACTGAAGTCACAACGGCTGGGGTTTAGCTTTAAAAAAAATATACTGCCACGCACTGCAACGTACTGCTGACGCCCACCGGATCCTTGGTCTTCAGTGGTGACTTCAACGTGCATCACCAGCTATGAGCCACCAAGATTGACGGCAGCCTAACGTATCGACGGTGCACTTGCTTTGACTTGACTGATTTCCACGCACTTTTCTGCGTGCACAGACAGCGTTCCCTCTATCCCGCTTTCCTCTTTCTGTTCCCCCTTTCCCTTCCCCCGGTGTAGGGTAGCAAACCGGACGCTCGTCTGGTTGACCTCCCTGCCTTTCCTCTCTTTGCTACCTTTCTCTTGATCCCATTCTGTTCTTTAATGGGAAGTTGACAAACAAAGAGAGAGAGATGAATGTTTGGGAAAGGGACTCAAGCACAGGAAATTACACATCGGCATGAGAGCTTCAGAGAACTTTTAGGTAGAAACGAGACAATGGCATCTTAATGAAAGCAGCGATGGTGCGGGGTGGTAAAGAGGAAGTGGAGGCACCCGAGATCTTAGGCGCCAGTGTTTACAGAAAGCGCCCAGCCGCAACCTATCACTGTACACGTGAATCGTATGTACATCCAAGCAAGGCCTCAACTATACCGACGAGACCTGGCACATCAGGCGCAAAGCTGCGCGGAAGGCCGGGACTCGCCAAGCAGGCGAATACACCCCGTGAAACGCACGGGCTTTTGCGCAGGAGAGAAGAGCGTCCCGAACGAATCGGGACGCCCAGTCCAATAACACGGCGCTGGCGTTCGGCGCCACGAGAAGGGACGGCGTCCAGAAAGGAAATGAGTGGAAACCCGATTACTCGGCCCGAGTTTCTTGTTGCTCGGGGAAGCCAGGTTCGAAAGCAAACGCGGCCTCCATCGGCAGGCCTATTCATCCGTTAATGGAGCCCCAGCCAATGTCGCCAGTTTCTCCTTTCGGCTGCCTTTTTCGCTCCTCCGCACTCACATACACGCGCGAAGGCGAGTCTTCGCAGCCCGGTTCCTGTCCGCACGCTTCACCGGACGCGTGGGACGCGCTGGCCAGAAAGGAAGGAGCACCTCGTTCCGAGGCTTCGTCGGGCTTATAGCCTGGCCGCTGCCGGCTATATAGGATCGCGCGGAAAAAAAGCTCGGCCGAGCGAGAGTTTGTTCATCTCGGTCGTTGGGGCTCCTCTGCCTCACGCTACTCTGTCTCTCGCTGTGTCAGTGTGTGGGCTCCTGGGTATAAGGTATACGCCAGGGTCAATTCGACTGATTGCTTTTCGTAGCCCCTCTTCACCTGTACCTCAGCGAGTGACCACCGGCGCGAGAAACGCGAGGAATGCGGGTCCTCGGATTAGTTATTGCTTTCGTCGGCCCTTCTTCTTGCCTCTTGGTAGTGAGCCAGCCGCAGCGTTCGAGCGAGCAAGCCGTGTTGTGGCAGCAGTACCTTAGTTCCTGCGGCTGTTCACTCCAGGCTTGCTTAGGCGATTCCGTTGTTCTGTGCAGTTAAAAACCTAATTCAGAAATAATAGAATGACGTGATCTCATGAGGATGTAAAATAAAAACATTGTAGAAGGGAAATTACAAAACGGCCACATAAGAGTACTGAGCTCTGTGGGGGACGAACGAAGAGCTTTTTACTGAGAGCTTGTGCTCTGCTCTGCTCTGCTAAAATTACTGCTTACTCTTAATCAGGCGTTCATCTTACTTTAGGAAGCAGCTTTAGAGGTACCCTCCATATCATCGTATACCAGGGATGCATTTTTAAAGATATTTCTGGTGCATGATAACGCTATACTTGCCCTACACAAATAACGGCACAGCCCAAAATTATAACGAAAGGAAATTGAGAGCCATTTAATTATGTAAAGGTGGATAACAAGCGAAGCTGTATATATGGGGATAAAAAGGTTGACAATAATTATGTTGATTGAAAATAAAAGACACATGCCACAGTGAATTTCGTTTCTTTCAGGATTTTCTCGCTGTTTAATTGAACTACATACTCAATGCTGTTTTGATTTTTAACCTTCTTTTGTTTGCTTTCTTGGGATTTATTTTTGGTTACCAAGGTGGCTATCTCTTTACGTTCGCGCTGATATACGGCCAGTGGCTCTGTGGTGACACTGGAAAAGTTCTAGGCCAATATGAGATATATACACGACCGATGACGCGTTCTGGCCGCACTTGTGTTTGTGTAACATTGAAGGCCGAACATGCCCAAGAGAAACGCAACGAACCACTTTCCGTCTGACGGAGACACGTCTATGTTGAAATCACCCGCTATTACGATGGGAGTGAAGTCCGTAGGGGTGATCCTACCAAAGGTGCATACGCTTGGCGTTTGCAGCACGATCTTCGCCCGTATTAGATGCTGCTCGCCGTCGCCACGTACAATCCCGCTTATGTTCACGGCGGTGTTGCGTGCTCTTCCTGCGCAATCCTCACCCGGACGGGGCCTGCCCATTGCACGGGTAGAAGAGAGCTGAGATCAGGTTGAGTGGTTTGCCTGTAGAGCCTGTGACGTCAAACCGCAATCCATGCTAAACAGTGTACATTATGGTTGTACTTTTTTATTCCGCTATTTTTGTTGTCACAATACGCTTTGACACTTTTCGCGATTAAACGCAGCAGGGCCATACCCGGGGATACGCTTTTGCTTTGTGCTTTAGCTCTTTTAGCTCTTGGGTGGCCACCATCTTTTTTGCCTATGCACACAAACCGCCAGAAGTAAGCGTATAAGAGCTCCGCTGTAAAATCTCTGGCGCACAAGTACCGTTCATCTTATATTCTGGTGAGACATGGTGCATCGCCTTCTTGCAAACTGTTCGCCGGACTGCAAGGTAGCTGTGTTTGCTTAAGAACCACAAGTTCTGCATGATAAATTTCGGCATGATGGCGCGACAACGTGCCTGATCTGCAAATATGTAGCCACTCATTTCCTTGTAACGTTTGCTTTTATGGCTTCTCGAATTATGACATAAAAAATGTATATACCAACAAGGAAGCTCTGGAATGACGGTTTAGAAACGGGTGAATCGATAGTAATGAGTGCAGCAGTGAGAACTCTATATATTAATAAGAAACCATACTTACCGAGAATAGTTAGAAGAGAAGTTACCAAGAATAAGCTGCGAACAGTTACCGAGAAGAATGAGTATATCAACTGTATAGCACAGTTGATTTCATTATTAAAGAATGCAGACTAAATTGGAGATGAACAGTTTCTTTTCAAGATTATCGGTGTCTTACCTTATGCTTCTCTGACAATGCACTAAAACCAGCCAGCTCACGCAGTTAATTTGTTAAATATATTCGCATTTGCGTAACGCTGGGAGGTGTGTTAAATTGAGATATGCGCAATTGCGCGCGTGTGTGTGTGTGGCAGCGGGAGAGCAGGGGTGCGTATTTGTGTGTGCGCTGGCCTTCAGTGAATTTGTGTTGTTTATCATGATGCTTTGCTGGGAGATAAAGGAAAATCAACCGCTGAAAAACCTTAAAATGCGCACTTTAACCGCGAAGACAGCAGCAAACGTAGTGCGTGCTCAAGCATGTTATTATGAAGATAGCTCCATATAAGAACTGCCACATAATAAAAGCATAGTCAAAACCGGTCTAAGATTACACTCTTTCTGTGGCACCTACATTTACTAATACACAATAATGTGTCCTAAACCATCCATACAACGATTTGGTTTTCATGGTGGCATCAGGTGTTTTATACAGGACCGAATGATGATTTATGATCATGCGTATATAGCACGCATGGGACATGAGTTCTTAAAGATAAACAATAAAACGTAATAAAACAAATAGAAGCTTCTGTACGCTCATTTCGAAACGCCGTCCACTAAAAATGAAATAATGATAAGAAGCATGAGAACTGAAGCCAAGAACATTTCTTCAACAGCTCTACAGGCAGCTTGCTTCCCTTCCGTGTCATTTTCTTTGATGGCTGTCAAGCTGTCGCCCCCAAAGTACTTCATGCAATATCCGCTCCTACTTTATTCATTCTATAATTCTTGCTGTCTTTCCTAAATGTCATTTCATTCTAAATCGTTATCTCCTCTCACTTTCCGTGCTTTTTCTAGCAGCGAATCCCTCCGTGTGATTGCCTCGCTCCCCACCTCGCCCAGTGCAAGTCTACTGGGCTAGAATGCCTAAAAAGGAGGAGGCCCAGGAGAGCCAGCAACGCCCCTGAACCCGTCTTCCTTTAATTTTTCTTCTTCGCCACCCTTTTTACCCGTAGGCAGCTCTTTCCGTCCTCAGTCAAGGGAGAAGGAGCCCCGGATCGCCATTCAAAGAGACAGATTGGGCCAAAAGGAAAGGCTGACCGTCAGGCAGGGGATATGTTGGTGGATGCGCGAGGAAAGGGGGTAATGTGGAAATGATGCCAAATTGGACCTTGCAGTTCATTCTATAGTTGAGGAACCCTTCGTGTCGAAGAAGAGGAAGGGGCGAGAACGAAGTGGTAAGAGGGATAGGGAGGGTTGCAGGCTGACGGAGGTGTAATTTGGCCCCTGCTCGGTGGGAACTGTTACGGAGTATGCGCGGTAGGCAGATGACAAAAAAAAGAGAAGGAGGAAAAGAAAAGGAGGTTAGCCTGTGGGATCTAACACACTCACTAGGTCCGTAGGGAAAGGGCCGAGGAGATACCGGAAAGGGCGAGAGATCGGGGGAGCACCGCGAGTGAGAAGGAAGCGCAAACGACTCCGCTGGGGCGCATTTCGGCGAATGATTTGTGCGCTGTTTCTTCCCCTGGTTGCAGCCACAAAGAGCTTGTCCTAATGAGAGGCTCAAATACGGTCCAAGAAAAGAGGGCCGCTGGCAGGCCTCAATAGAGCCAACGACGTGGGTGGGAGGCAAGGCAGTTTCCCTTCGTTTTCGCAGATTCTTTCGGTTACCCTGCTAGACCATACACAGGGGGAAACGACATAGTGAAATGTTGGTATAAAGCAGAGAAGAAAGAAGTAGACTGGTTGCTTCGTCTCAGCAATGCTCAATGGATGGATTCAGTAAACACGGCTCTGAATAGGGACGCAATTGTGAATCCCACTATGAGCAGGGAGAGGAATATTTGGAACAGCTCAATGCTCACTTGGGAACTTGCCAGATTATGCTTGGAGAAAGTGGCTGAGAGACGTTTGCCACGCAGCTTTCATTCCTTGGAGCTGTTTATTTATTCCTTCTTCCACAAGCATTCAAGGTCGTCTGGAGGACGGATTATATGATGACGTTTTATTTCTGACGATGTGAACGATGTGCCATTGCTTAACAGGCACAGAAGCTCTACAAAAATTGTAACAGAAACAAGCGTAACTGCTGCCGTTTAAGGTGATAGGTAGCTAAATAAGTTTCGTTAAAGGACATAATGACGAGCGTTGCTGTAAAGATTCCCCGGGCGCGTTGTAGCCCAATGTGGTGTAATAACATAGACTAATAATGTCTGCTGAAACTTTCAGGAACATTTATAATAAGTTGTTTATCGATGATGATTATTAATTAATTAATTAATAAATTAATTGATCCCGAAAAGCCTGCAACCACCTGCATGCATTATTATAGTTGTTTGTGTGTGTCAATCAACGCATCCACTGGAACGTAGTTTCTGCCATGTGTAGCTTATGGGCTTGGTGTTCACAAAGTTAACAATGCGCCCCAATGCACACAAAACTTTCAAGTTCCTGCGTCACATATTGCAATGCAGATGTGCAAAATATAACAAAATCTAGTTAAATATAAATCTATTGAGGCAAGAAAATGTGGTTGTGGCTGCCGTTGTACTCAGTGTACTCACAATAACGTGATGACCAGGGCAGCACGCTTTACGAGAGCTGAAAGTTATGTTACGTAAAAAGAAACCATGATCAAACATTTCAAACTGCTAATTTGACTAACGTCTTTGAGGAAAACACCTTGACTAATTAATGTTGGCAACTTCACGGCTGGATATTACATTGTTCCGAAGTAACGACTTCAGCACCGAAATGTTAACGTTTGTTTTGCTTGTTTTATTGATTTTTCTTTCTGTGCATCAACAGAAATCGAAGCAAAAGCAAAAGACTACACAGCCTGACAGAGGCTTTTGCTCCGTGATACAGTTCAGCACGCAGTCATAATACCAGTAGAGAAACAGCAGCAATATACAAAATTAACATACGATAATAATTTAATAATCTAAATTGTCTCTATAGATATATAAAAACAAAAGAGTAAAACAAAAGAAAAATCTAAAAATATCACAGAGTAAAGAAAACAAGCAAATCGACATACATAAGCTGTGACAAGCAGCACCAAAAAGAACAAAAAAGCAATGTTGTTTGGCCCCTGTGAAGGCTGCACAGCCTTTATAATACCTAGCTTGCGGCGAAGCACCATGTAAACTATGAAGTGAAATACTTGCGATTAGGAACTTAGCAATAGGAGCCACCCTAAAGATTCGTGTCAACCGGTGATATCTCAACGATGAACATTTCACTCATAAATGACAGTTCTTACAGAAACACATGAAAGCTGCACAAATACATTAATAGAAAATATTCAAGAACCCAGCTCTTGCTGATAAGCAACATTGAATGAGATTTGCGACTGGTTCAGCGCTTCCCTACAGTCACTGGAGTGCGCCATTATAGTTTTTACCTATTACAATTCTTAAAGAATGAATTCTGACCAACTAATTGAAACAGTGGCCCTGCTACCTATAAATAAATCTTTGTTTTCAGTGTGCTTTTTTTTAAATTCTGTTTATATGCGTAGTAACTGTCCTAAATAAAGTACAAAAGCTAACTCTAGCCTGTGAGATTTTCATTTGACATCAGAAACTCTGAGAATTACTGGTTTAAATGGAAAAGCGCCAGAGTGAGAATGCGAGGAAACCTGAAAACGTGACGTCATGTTGGCTTTCTGGACACCCATCGCGCGAAATGACGAACCCTGAAATGCTCTACATGATTGGACAGCGGTGTACAGAGTCGCAAGGAAACGTAATTCATAATGTTCATATTAAATCGAAGGCTTACCAATTTTGAGATAACACCACCGCACTACAGCTCAATAGGCTCCATTTTTATCATATTTGAAAACGAACAGGAGTGAAAAATGAAGCTTTTAAAGCTCAACCAGCCAATTAATATCACCCAACTTCTTTATTGCCTGCTTTTATCCTGCCAAGTCATATGAGTAATACAACAGAGGGGGAGGGGGTTGACTCGATAGGATAATTTATCCGTGCAAATATTCGTCCTTATTTTTTCTTACTATGCTTCGCAATTGCCGTTTACGGATATTTTCGTCTGGGACGCTCTTTTCGGATTTCACGTAGTACTAGAGACTGTTAATTTTACCAGGTCTTCGTAGTTCTTGCTTGCTCTCTTACGACGTCCTTGATTGCATGTCAAGTCTCAAAAATGTTCACTGGTAATTGAATATGTGCTCTCATTTGCTCTGAGTAAATGGACCTACATCACGAATGTGAATTAGTAGGGGAATTTATTGAGCTTCTTATTTAGTGTTATGTTTAAGTAATATTGAACTTATTGAAAAGTGTGCTTGCGCGAGAAAAAAGAAAAGGTGCACCTTCGCATGGTCATGCAAAAAACTCTGAAGTAAGAAATGTACTCACGATTATAATTCATGCGCATTTTTTTGTGTGTGTGACTCCTCCATACGTCTTCATCTGCCTTCTGCCTTGTCTTCATTGCTAAATATGTGTCGCCCCCAACCTCAAATGCACGTAAAATTATTCCCGCATTCTTTTTTTCTAAAGTTCCTGGAAAGTGTTATTTTTTCTCATGCGCGAACCTAGACGTTCAACTCGTGCATACTTCTGATTTTATAACCTAGAACTAAACTTCAAACCGAAAAGGTTTACTTTTTCGCTTTATTTTATAGAATTCAAGTGGGCAGTATCGTGGCCGTATATTAAAGCATGCGCAGCAGTGCAAGAGTAGATGCATTGGTATTCGAATATGTGCCATGTGTCAGTGTGATAGACTTTGATTGCGAGTTAGAGTTCTTGCACTGTGAAGAGCACGTGAAGAAACGTTCCATGTGTCTAAATGTTACAATGTTCGGCCAACAAATTGTAGGGGGTGGGGATGCTAGTGATAAATAAGACAGTTGTGATTAGCAACATTCATCCAAAAAGAAACCAGGTCCTTTAGAAACAGTGAAAAAAGGCAAAGACGATCATGCTAAAGCATTTAGTACCTGTAAGAAATTCGCAGATCAGTGTCATTAGGCCCGTCGATGAAGCAAAAGTCATTCGTTCTCTTTAGGAAGAATAAAAACAAGGAAAAGCTGACATCAAACTTTCTTTACAGTGACCACGGCAGCTTTTTCTATAGTGCTTATGGCTATGTCTCAATGCGGGACCTAATGATTTTGCTGAATGCCGCGGGCAAATGGGAGGCTCGCTTCAGAAACAATGTTTTAGTTTTGATCGAGGAGATACCCTCGTTGGGCGTTACGAAAAAAAAAACGCGAATAATGCCTGAATATACACAAAATGTGGTAAGAGAGCGGGAGTTCGAAGTAGCGGTCATTTTTCAAGTCACTCAACCGATTTTTACGTTGCTTTGTTTGTGAGGACCCAATGGCTTTCGGCATTGACAGATATGTATATGTCCCATGCGAGATGAACGTCACAAGGGGCTTAGTTAGTTGACGAAACTCAACATTTTGCAAAACGCTGTCACAATGTAACCAAAAAAAAAAAGACAGATGACCGACGCAAAGTCACACAGGAAATGCCGAGACATAATTGATGACCATGGTTGAAACCAGTTAACCGAACCTGCGTTAACAATTGCGCGGTGTTTGGCTTGTACAAGTGGGGTTGAAAAAGTTTGAACTTTTGACTGCTTGAAAGAAACGTCTCTTTTTCGGCTAAATGAGTAGTAGCAAAAAAAAAAACCGGTATGCATGACAGAGCAAAATATTATTAGGCTGATTTAGGTCGAGACAACGACGTGATGCGCACTTGCTTATTCTTGTGACATTAGATACCATGGTACAAAAGACAGATATCATGGGATGCTTGCTTACTTCCTGTTGTGGCAAAACATAACAGTGATGCATTTTTTGTCAGTTAAAAAAGAGCACTCAGCGAAGGCCGAGAATTTGTGTGTGCGTGTGTTCGCGCGTGTGTTTTGTAGTGAAATTGAAGAAATCTTAAGAAATATTAAGCAAGGAGCTCAACAGAAACAATTAGCATTGGCGCCGGAAAGATTGTCACATGTTTTTTATGTGGGTTGAAAGTGATATGTTAGGTACACTATGCTGTTAAAGCTACTGTTCTAAGACTGTTAAAGCTACTGTTCTAGCAATTTTCGGTATTGCGTTTTGTTTCTAAAAATAGACATTTTGCCTACAAATACTTTGAGGGGTTGTGAGTGTTTTCTGCAGAAATGCTTTACTCTTAGATCATTTAGGCTATACCATTATGCGATGCATATAAATGTATGAGTAGAATGAGGCAAGATTGGTCGTTGTATTGCCTGCATTTGAAGTTCTAGTTTCCCGTTTCCTTTTTTTTCTTTGAAAGAAACTTAACATTCCTTGATGCAAATTTGTATTTGTTGAATTAAGGCGATATATTTCAGCTCGAATGGGCTCTGTTGTACAAGTAATATTTGGTGCGCAGCCAACCCGCACACAGTAGACGCTTATTTGCATACGTGCGCTCTGTCGCTTTGAACAAATCTCGAATTCTAGGTCTGCATGATACCATGTCACATTCAATGGTTCCACGTGACAACAAATGTATACTGGTGCCTTCTTCCCTTGTCTTCGGCGTCCCTTTAAACATATACGCCCCTCTTGACAGATAGACCAGAATGTTGTCCAGAAGATTATTATTTTGACTCACTCACCGCCATTACAGGAGAATAAACTCTTTGTATAAAAAAAACAATGTTGTTGTCCTCTAGAACATTCAATACGCATCATCCCAAGAGACACTAACTATCGTCTCATACGCAAGCAATAAAATTGGTTTAATTAGCTGGAGCATATGCACCTTAAGAAAGCCTTCCTTGTTAGCCTGACCAACACAATGCTTTTAGCCAGCCTTATTTCTTAATATGTATATTATATATATATATATATATATATATATATATATATATATATATATATATATATATATATATATATAATTATATATTTATATATATATATATAATTATATAATTTGCAAACAACAGGAGGAATTTTCGCTGTTAACAAGAGTTTCGACACTGCTCAGTTACTTTCGCTAACGATGTATTTGCTACGCATCTGTCAGCAACTAATCTTACAAAATACATTCTATGACATGAGCTGATTTGGGAGTACCCGCCGTGGTTGCTCAGTGGCTATGGTGTTGGGCTGCTGAGTATATATATATATATATATATATATATATATATATATATATATATATATATATATATATATATATATATATATATATATATATACCTCGAAAAGCGTGGTCATATAAATCGTATCTATATCCCAAAACAAAGAAGTTGAAATGCAGGAGAAAGGGCAGGGCTTTCAGAAAGCATAAAACCTATTTTATATCATGCTCCTTCCAAAGCGCCTATTTCAGGTTTTCTAGAATCTGATATAGGGACGGATGCCAACATTAGCTGCCATAAATTCAGCAAGATACCCAGGGCTGGGACTCTTAGTAAAAGCGATGGAAATGGTTTGGATTGATTCTTTTAATGCAAAAGCACATTTCGGGTGAACATTCGCGGTAAATCTGTGTTCTTTGGTCACCTTATTCTTTATTTATCTGTGTTCTTTGGTCAGCCCACTCGCAAATTTCGCATTCCAGTTGGTAAACACCGGCCTGTTCCTGCTTTAGTTGAAAGCCGCCTTCGTAGTCTGCTTTCTATTCGGCTCCTAATAGCACCAGAAAAAAAGCTGTACGTCAAGTGAAAGAAGAATGCTGAAATTGTATCTCGCCTTGTTAATAAGCAAGCTATGTATCTGAACCCTGATAAGCAGACAATAGTAAAATATTATAACTGTTTGTGTCTTTTAATGAAACGCCGCTCCAACCACAAAGCTACATACAGCACATTTATAACAGCACATTTCTATCATTCCGGTCTCGCATTTTTGTTCTTTGCACTCTCACCTAAAGAGGGCAAAATAGTGCTATCTTTTTCCAAAATACCTTTCGAGACCTTTATGAAAACACTATTCCTTCGAGCATGCCTCATTTCTTGGCTTGTGGCATTGAGCCGCATTGAGCTTTTTGTGAAAACCTTCCAGATCAAAGTGTCTGATCTTGAAAAAAGAGGCAAGGGTACGCTTCTCTCAAAGTATTTTTTCTTTATTTTTTGCACTAACATGGGCTGCACGTGAAGAAACAGTGCTCGATGCATGGACAAGATTAGCTTTAGAGACCTTGAAAATATTTTCGCGATGAAGTGAATAAAGTTTTGTTGCGTAGTCATTTCTGTTTATCCCTTTCCTCGTACTTTAGTGCTTTCTATGAAATGCTGAGAAGTTATCTCTCCAAATAAACTTATTGACGCCTTCATTCATTTCATTTATTTTTATTTCAACTCCCGCAAAGTGCATAATGTGTTACATTGGTTTCCAGGGCTTCGAACAATCATCCTTAGAACACGGGATTTTCAGCTTGTTCAGTCGCAACTAGCCTGGTAACGTGTTTTAATTAAATTGACAAGCACGGCGCCACACACGCACAGGTAAACATGAACACATCTAGCTCAATATGCGCGGAACCTCGCTGTCAAAATGCTGGACTGAGGAGTGAGCAAGCGAATTACCCTTCGTGCATCTCTGGCTTTAGCGCAAACGAAACGTCGAAAGAACAGCGCGTACGAAGCTACCGGCAGTACGCGCACTCTGCAGACATCGCAGATCGCTTTGAAGATGAGGTCCGCGCGGACGCGCTCTTTGTCCACGTAGCGGATCGCTTTCAAGGAACACGAGCGCCGGCAACGTGTCCCTATGGCGTCCGCCAAAGGCGTGTACTACAGCGTCGGCCAATCGCGTGCCCAACCATGGCCGAACGCCGTAGCAGGCGCCGCTGTTGTCTCCACTCTGTACGGGGCGGTGGGCGAGGAGGACATTGAGGCACCCTAGCAGCCGCTGGAGAAGGACGCCTCTCCTCCTTGGCCTCACCCCCCTCCGTCGTGTGCGACAGGAAAAGGCGCGTTTCCGGCCCGCGTTCCGCACTCGCGCACGCGAGATTGAACCGCGTTGGCCGGCTCACGCTTTCACTCGCACATACAGCACGCGGCGCGCGACGACGATTTTATCACCCTTGGACGGAACCTCACGATGACGTCGATGGCAGAAATTCACCTGGAGTCCCCATAGAATTGCTATCGCAATACAAAAATTGGCCACAACTGTAACCTAAACTTGAATTTCTTGAGATAATTGTGAGAAGTCATAGATATATGCTCTGCATTTTGGTAACTGACGATTCTTACCGCTAACAAAACAAGGACGCCTAACGAATGATGTTCCTTTGGTCTCTGGTGAACTGGATGTGAAAATAGATTAAAGGATAATAAGCAGAGCGGTTAATGCACTCGTGGCATGGTTTGTATAAGAAAATACCTTTAAGTGGACATTTAGAGAATGAAAGGGCATTAAAATATGGTGCAAGTATGACAATCTAAAAAGCAAGTGAATACAAAAGCTACACTTCAGAACGAAATGCGTCCGTTTCTTTCCCATTATGCCTTTCGCCACGTTATTTTTTAACCATCCGTAAAGCAAGCCCATTCATATAAACTGGGACACGTCTTTTGAGAAATAAAAGACGAAACAACCAAGAACTAGTTCGAGCCAAGGAAGTCTTACTTTTGTAGTTAACCTGTCGTATAGTGCATTATTGTCGAGGAAGCACAAACTATTTCACTTGGGAGGGAGCTACAATAAGGGGCATTAGCGCAAGCTCTTGGGCCAGTTGGAGCTGGTAGACCCTTTTTAAAGACTATAAAAACTATTTTGAAGGTTACCATCGGCCGACATCAACACATGATCACGCTATATGAACTGCGAGATGCTGTGCGCTTAAGTTTAAGTACGCGAAAATAAGAGGTAAAGCTGACTCATTATTCGACAGTATCTTGTAATTTTTCTGCACCGTGAAAGTTTTCATGCCTCTCAATGCGTTCGGCGTTCACGAATAGGCTGTGAAGTTCCGAAATTTAGTTGAATCGGAGTTGAGCAGTAGTCACCTGCTTCGTTTTATCTTTAGCCGCAGCAACGCACTCACCCCCTTCCCATTTGAATCGCCCTTATCTATATAGGGTTTATTAGATCCCGCTGAAGTATAGCTTCTCTTCACATAGGTTCCATTATGTGAGTTGAATCAGCGTATATCTTTCCGTATGTCGTTGGCCTGGTCATTGAAAGCCAGCTTCGACCCGAGCGAGCACAAAAAGCTACGTCTAATATCTACAGTCGCGAACTTCCACATTATCGATCTCGTGCTGTTTCGACAGTTGCCGGGGACATTACACTTAGTTCTTTGAGAACCGTACAAAGAAGTAGCTATCGATGTTTTGTTGCGTCGAGTCGACGTGGTCGTTAAATTCTCTGCGCACTGCCACACATCGATTTCCGATGAACACTAACACAGTGTATCTATGCTTGAGGGCCTTCCAATAAAGAAGTGGTGGGAACGCTCAGCCGGGACGGCACATGGTGTTATCTGGTGCCACTTAAGGTTTCGTGCAGTATGTTAATAACGTAGACCTCATTTACTTTTGTTTTCGTAACGTGTCTGTTTCCAGAACGACGGCGTTATCCTAGGAGAAGAATGAAAGGTAAAGATGTTCAGCCGAAGAGACTCTAGTTGGCTGTCTCACATGAGTTACCAGAAAATGGGGCACGAAGACAGTAAGCGGGAAGCTGAACGCCATGTGCACACAAATTATGAACAGCATTACTACATATGGCCACTGAGGTCGGTGCACTTTACAAACTTGGGCAGCGCACGAATTACGTTGCGGGTATAACGTTGTGATGCTAAGCACGAGGACATAGGTTCAATTCCAGCCATGGCAACCCCGTCCCGATGGGGATGGAAAGCAAAGTATCTTGTGTGTGCATTGGGTACACATTCAAGCGCTCCAAGTAGCCTAATGATACCGTGGCAATGACATGTAAAACATCAGTGTTTACTTTAACGAATTACCATTTGCGCCCGGAACGGACGCGGTAATGGTCCTAGAATAATCGAAAGAGAAAATATTATTCAGAGCACGTGGTTTATCGCGGTCGAGGGCGAGAGAGACCCCGGAGATAGCAAACGAGACAGATGACAGATGCAGAGAAGATGTTCGATGATTTTATGTCTACAAAGGAAAACGCGTTTGCAGACACGGCTCCCAGGGCTACTGCAACTCAGCCGGAGAAAACAGTCGGCAGTTGAAGTAGTAACAAAGGGTCCAAATTGCGCAATCGCGATTAGGGGCGCTCAGAGATATTCGAAAGCTGCTGTCGTGAGACCAAGCAAAATGTTTCTGCTGCGAACGCTCCTGCGAAACCAACTGGATTCGTCTAGATGCCTTCGTAGGCAGACTTGGCAGAATCGACAGCGTAGCCGTAAAGGACGATGCTGCAGTGACCCGGAAGCAGCTGAACGATGATAACCAACCCGTCTTCCAGAGCATTATAAAACACTTTCATATTTTCGGAAACAAAGCACTAGTATACTTGCTTACGTAATGAATATTGACTATTCTGAATAGCTGCTTTCGCGTAAATAAACATGACCTCATTTCAGTTCTGCTTAATGTGGCATACTTCACAATGGCACGTAGGGCAGCGATACGGTCGACGTGGATGTTGTTGTTTGCTAAACGTAATTAGACTATTGTACATTTGCATTGTGTACGCAAGTTGTTGTTTAATAACTCTGGCAGTGTGGTATCCCTTTGATGGGGTGTTAACTATCAACAGTAATCGAACAATGGATTTCTGTTAGAGAGATATATCTTGCTCGATCGGGATTAATACCCATTCTGTAGTGTACCTCTGTTTTGTTTGGGGCGTTCTTTACTATAATACAATTGTAACGCACATAGTTTATCACTGTGTATTGCTGACTAGGAGCCAAGAAAGCGATTTCTTCGTACATTGATGTCTTGACATGCAGTCGTGATTTTGATCGCCATAAAAGAGCACCGTCCCCTTTGACCCCTGAATGACGTAGTTGGGATATAAATGTCCATAGGTCAATCGCCAATACGTACAAGAAGAGTAAGATTATTATTTTTTGTTAATCTACACTTTCTAGAATTCATGCGATTTCGCATAAACGAACAGGGCGTCACATTTCACCCGGAGATATTTGAGAAATTTCTTCTAAGCCAATTTATTTCGAAACTGTGTTGTATTCTTCTCCGGTGCACAATAACGGCAATCACACAAGATCTCTGCCCATTTACTCGTATAGAGCATAACAGCACGAAGAGAAATTGGAAGCGCAGCAACTTCGAGCAAGAGAGACTATGATTATCGCAGACGTCGCATTCGGCGATATGATCCGCTTTGTGTCCAATTACACCCTATTTTGCCGTCATATCTATATCTCGGCGCTGTCATCGGAGATACAGTAGATTATGCGCTGAGTAAATTGCTGGTTTCGTGAAAGCAGTAGGTCATCTTTCGTGTTCTACTAAATCTTTCTGGCCGACTCTGCAGGTAGTCAAGGCAGGAACACGAGGCGCCTACTGCGTCGCAAACCTGAGGCTACGATAGCCTGGGCTGCATTCAATTGGCTTCATGTTTACGTCATGTGTAACATCTGCAATCGATATGCTGTCTAATCGAATCGGCCGCGGCCAAAGAACATCCATTTATATTTCTCAGCAAGTCAGTGCACTGGCTGCCAGGTTTTTAGGCGGGCACAATCTACCGCGAAAGACAACATATTGTGATTTCTGTTTTCATTCTGAACTTTGAAAGATTATGCGCTTAGCGCTGATTACCACTTGCCGCTCGAATTTCACGACCATGATTAAATTCTTATCTTCATAAAATACCTAGTATATGCGTCAGCGTCATTTGCCTGTACTTTTATTTGCAGATGGGTAGCTCAAACCCAATCCACATTTCTGCTGTGTTTAGATTTTCTCACGTAGTGGTGCACATACAGCGACAGCTCCTTTTTTCCAATATTTTGAAGAACGAGTCAAGAAAAGACGGCAGTTCTTTATTACTGGATGAACAACAAAAGATGCGATACTGCCGTGAAAGTTGCGAGAGAAAATACAAGGGCACTTAGTTATACTTACATGGATGGATGCGAAAGCATTGCGGCCACTCAGCGATGCTTAGACATTATGCCACAGCGCAAAGTTCGTGGGTTCAACTCTCACCAATGGTCGAGGGTCCGACTCCCACCGAAGGTTGTGGTTTCTAGTGCCTTGATTTGTCATCTTGCTCTTTCTTTCCTGTTCCCTCGCCTTTTGCCTGTCTTCCATTTCTATGTTTCCGCCTCCTTTATGAAGAACAGGCAGGCGTCGTGCCCCTTTCGGTGGGAGCTGTCGGCCTGCTCCTCTCTTGCCCTATATGTTTTGAGAACAAATAATAATATATTAATTAACTATTTTAATTAGCAGTGTCTTAATTAACTTAGCATTAATTAACACCAAAGGTCGTGGGGTCGACTCTCATGAAAGGTCGATGGCTCGATGACTTTTTGAACCATCGGTGGTCACGCCAACGCCGACTAATACGCCGGATTTCCCGCCTCATGAGCCACAAAATGCTTTTGCATTAATAAAAAAGCACTAAGCGAACTGTCTCACTTCGCAGTTAGAACAGAAACGCACATCATTGCACAAAAGCGATTGCTGTTGAACGACTCTTCATTTGTGCTAATAAGCCATCAATAAAGCTGGGCTAAGCATTAAGCGGGGGATAAAGAGCTGCCACAAAAGCAGATCCTCGGACACGTACGATTAACACTTACTTCGACTTAAGCACATAGAAAGAGCGCGAGGAAATAAGTAATGAGAAACGAGACTCAACTCAGCGTCTGTAATGGTCCCTTTCCTTGGCAATGCTCCGAGAACGCCCGTCATCCCTACCGGAATAAGGCGGGATTCAGTGACCGCCATCGTGTCCTGTAGGTTAACAAGATAGCGGAATATGCCGAAAAAAAAATAAAAGGGCATGAGATCGGAGGTTTTGGAGGAAAGGGAGATTCCCAGACAGCATTATGAGGTGAGTCTGGCTCGTAATTAATCAGCTTTCTTTCAGAGCCCCGGTAGCGCCTATGGTGCCCTCTGGGATTGCTTGGACATCGCTGCTTAATCACACTCGGCGTAACGCCACCCCCTCCTTTTTTCTTTCCCCTTCAACCCACTCGTTCACCGCCGTTCGCTTGCCGAAGTGGCAATTACGCAGCACACCCCGTAATTGCAAGCTGCCTCCTCTTCGATCCGTCATTCCGGCGCTCCCGAAATTGCGAGCAAGGAACTCTCTCGTCTTCCCCTTCCCCTTCTGCTGTTTCGCGGTATTCTGTTCCGATACAACACAGTGTGCACGGCGTTGCTGCGTGCCCTACACTTGAATGAAACGAACTCCTTCGTTATCGTTTCATTACTACTTCGTTAATTTTCTCACTTTATTTTTTTTACTTGTTTCTTCTGTCACCTTTTATTTACTTTACCCCTTTCCCTTGCGCAGGGTAGCCAGCCGGTGCGTGCACTAGCTAACCTCCATCTGTTCCCTTTCCTCTTTTTCTATCTCTCTCCTTCGGCATGCGGTCTGACAACAGGATGTGAAAGTCGGAAGGAACAAGTGTGCTTGGGCCACCTGGGCGAAGATGTCTGGCTCTCCTGTTATTTTTTGATGTTGGCATAATGAAAATGACATGTCGGCGTACGAATGCGGCGCCCGCCACTCTCTGGCTCATGAAGTGCTAATGTTTCAAGCATATGCCCATATATACTCTTATGCATAACTCGATCATGCGGGCCTTCAATGAGGAGATGACGTCTGCCTTCGTCCTCACATATTGTATTCTGGTCTAACTTTGCTGCTTCGTAAATCTAAACAACGAAAAAGCGACAGGAAAATCAAAGCCATTGCCGGATGCTTTATTTCAACCTGTGCGGAAAAAAATCAACACCTGGTCCAGCACCAGCGAAGACACAGAGGTCTACTCAATCACAGGTGACGACTCATCTGATGACAGCTTCGTGTCGGTGAGGAGCCGAAGGGCTAAAAGGAGGCTTATCAAGGCGTCGTCACCAGCGAGTACGTCAACCATGCAGGCAGGCAGTGAACGCTGGCCGCACACCATCCTCTTCATGCCAGTGGATTCTTCTGTCAACCTTCGAGTATTGAACAGGCAAGCTCTCTCTGTTTTTCTTGAGGGAAAGGCGCCTAACGAAATCAAGGAAGTCCGGCTGAACACACGAAAGAATGTTCTAGCTGTCGACACAACCCGTGGAACCACGCTGGAGACGCTACGACAGATAACAGATTTGGGCAACATAAAAGTACGATCGGTCATACCTATGGATGGGGCCTGCACTGCAGGTGTGATCTACGATATTGACTTAGCTATTTCGAACTCGGACCTGCCAATTCTGATCAAACCGGCATACGAAGGAATGGTCATCACGCACGTATGCCGACTTGGCAACAGCCGTTGTGTGAAGATTGTGTTCAAGGGGGATTCCATCCCTTCGCACGTAAAGGTCGGTCACTTCCGACATGTCGTACGACGGTTTATCCCAAAGCCGCTTCAATGCCACAAGTGCTTTAAGATCGGACATGTTAAGGGCGCCTGCACAAACTCCCCAATATGCCCCCGGTGCGCGGAGTCACACACGGTAGATGTCTGCCGTGCCACAAACTTAAGGTGTGGCACCTGTGAAGGCACCCATGAAGCGACGTCTAAAGAATGCCCAAGAATCAAAAAAGAGTTCGCAGTTCTGAAGCAAATGGTGAGGGATAACTCAACCCATAGAGAAGCCTCAGAAAAGATCCGGCGTCGACGTCGTCATCGACGGAAACGCTCAAGACAGGGTGGAGCTCGTGCGCCGCTTGCGCCAACGCCATCATCTTCATATGGAACGCCCGAGAGCACAAGGAAGCCTCAGAGGGGAACTGCTGCCCCCGTGGAAGAGTGGCCGGCGCTTGCAAGCTCTCAGTCTTCTAAGGAGCCTCCACGCTTGATGCCCCCAACGAAGCCCGCTTCTGTCGGTGAGGCTTCAACAGTCGACTGCCAAATGATCCCGGTGCTGCGATCCATTGTGAATGTCATCAGGGCCATGCTGACAAGCATTGACACTCCATCTGCTCGTAGTGGACTACAAGTGCTCGACGCGCTGAGCCCCGTCCTCGCAAGCCTTGAGTGAAGCCATGACTGACAATCACAAGTCATTTCGTAAGGAGGTCAGAGAAGCGTCGATCCTTCAGTGGAACGCGAGAGGTCTAAGATCTCGCGTCGCCGATTTTCGTCAATTTGTTCTCACTAACCGCTTTCCAATCATTGTCATATGTGAACCAAGATTATCCCATCCAATGAGACTATCCGGCTACGAGACAATATTCTCATCAAGAGACATCAAAAGTAGCAAGGTGGTCGTGTTTATTCGCCGTGAACTCACTTACGTCGTCCAACCGGTGCAACATCATGACGACAATCAGTATGTGTGCATGACTGTTAAAAATAGGAAAGTCACCTTTGCACACTGGGGGGTGTATCTGTCTCCATCGAGTCGATTTGACACCAAAAGACTAGAAGACATCTTGAAAACACAACCTGGTCCATGGATTATCACTGGGGATTTCAACGCTCACCATACCATTTGGGGAAGCTCAAAGGTTAACGCGACGGGAAGACGACTAGCTTCATTAGCTTCCAACAATGGTCTCTGCCTGCTGAATGACGCGAGTCCAACATTTCTGCGGGGAATAACGTACAGCAGCTGCCTCGATTTGACTTTCGTCTCCCACCGCCTCGCCACACATGTTAAGTGGTTTTTGGACATTGAAACGCACGGAAGTGACCACATCCCCACTTACCTCAAGATCAAGGGAATGTCTAACACGTATACGTTCACCACGATACGAAGAATAGATTGGTCTGTCTTTACATCCCAGATTGAGGACGCTTGTCACAAAGGCCTCTCTTGTGGCCTTCAACAAGCTATTAAGAACACGGCACAGATGGCCACGCGCACACTTACGTGTTCTCCAAGGTATTCTCAATTCGACCTGGAATTGGAGCGGCTTCGTGCGATTCGCCGTCGTGCCGAAAGGAGATATCGACGCACTAAGTCAATTCAGGATCTCAGAACAGCCAGGCGAATGCAAAAGAAGATACAACGGCGCATGGATAAACTAGAGGCTCAGCGTTGGTCGAAATTTTGTGCGTCGCTAGATCCCCGCAAACCGCTATCTCAAATATGGAGAACTGTGCGAGGTCTACGTTCTGTTCCGGAACAGCGTTTCCCGTTTAAGGCCCTAGCACTATTCCAGCGCCGACAAGACATTGATGTGGCGGAAGACTTCTGTGCTATGATTGCGGGCCAGCCAACTCGCACAGGTTCGCTTACATTGAACCGTATTCCAGATTCACGCGATTCACGCATGGATCTGCCTTTCACGACGCAAGAGCTTGACGCGGCGCTCGCCCTCTGTAATCGGTCGTCGTCGCCTGGTCCGGATGACATATCTTACCGCATGCTATGTCACCTTGGTGAACGGGCACGAAGTGCACTCCTTCATATCTATAACGAGTCCTGGCAAGAGGGCAAAGTTCCTCAAGATTGGAAGCTCAGCCGCCTGGTACCGCTTCTTAAGCCTGGCAAGTCTCCCTTAGAGATTACTTCATACCGACCGATTGCGCTGGCAAGTTGCGTTGGGAAGGTAATGGAGCGAATGATCCTCGCCAGACTTGAGTGGTATCTTGAACATTACGAAATCTACCCAGACGCCATGGCTGGTTTTCGACGTCACCGATGTTCTATCGACAACGTTATCGATCTGGTAACCTATGTTCAACACCAAAAGGCGTGTAAGAGGTTATCTGTCGCAATGTTCTTAGATATAAAGGGAGCCTACGACAACGTTCTTCATGACGCCATACTTGAAGCATTGGAATCGGTGGGCCTAGGCGGTCCATTATATCGTTGGACTCGCAGTTATTTACATAGGCGGTCTCTATTTCTTAACACTGAAGCTGGCCCAACCTCGGAATATTATACGCACCATGGAGTTCCACAAGGTGGTGTCTTGAGTCCAACGCTTTTCAACCTTGTACTCATTGGTCTCGTGGAACGGCTTCCGAACACAGTTAAAATTTCAATGTATGCCGATGACATCTGCGTGTGGGCATCTGGTGTGACACTGCCGCAAGTACGCGCCAGGCTTCAAAAAGCTGCCACGTCAACATCGGCCTACTTAAATGAACAAGGCCTCAAGATCTCGCCAGAAAAATGCGCATTGGTCGCGTTTAGCCGGAAGCCAATGAGATTATACGATGTCTCTATCGACGGTCAAAACATTCCTTATGTCAGGACGCACCGATTCTTAGGAGTAATCATTGATCGCGACCTCTGCTGGAGTCCTCATGCGGCCTACCTAAAGAAGCGCCTGACGGATATCTCTAATGTGTTTAAGTTTCTTGGAGGAAATGTCTGGGGTACTTCAGTACATGCAATGATGCAACTGTACAGGACGCTCTTTCTTGGGTATTTGCGATACAGCTTGCCTTTGCTGACCAACACCTGCAGAAGTAATATCCGTACACTCGAAAGCGTCCAGGCCCAGGCGCTAAGAGTGTGTCTTGGATTGCCGCGGTGTTCATCAACGGCTGAAACCATTGCGATTGCACACGATTTCCCAGCCAAGACCCATATAGTCATGGAAGCACTCAGAGCACACGTAAGACACCTTGCTCGAGCCCCTGCCCATCATCTAGCCTCACTGCCAGAGGATCGACCACGCGCTTCCTTTTGTGAAACTGTCCTGCCCTATCGTGCATACCTTCCATCAGGTTATACAGCTCCAGCGAAAGTTCCGTTTCCACCATGGTGCTTGGCTCAAGCAAAGGTTCGACTTATCGTACCAGGCATACGAACAAAAGCCCAACTCTCGTCTCCAGCACTCAAGCAGCTTTCACTGCTCTTGCTGTACGAGACGTACAACGATCATCATCATCTGTATACTGACGCTTCAACCACGGTGAATGGGTCTGCAGGATCGGTGATCTTTCCTGCAAAACCTTCCACCATAAAGATTCGACTCTCTCACCAGACTACATCGACTGCCGCGGAGCTTGCTGCTATTCGTTGTGCACTTCGGGTAATTTCTGAAGAACTACCCAAGAAATGGAGCGTGTTCACTGACTCCAAGGCTGCACTTCATTGTTTGGTTTCTGCCTTACGCCGAGGACCCCACGAACAACTAGTTCTAGAAATCAGACTGCTGCTTCACCACCTCGTCGAGCAAGGACACGACATCACGTTGCAGTGGATTCCAAGCCACTGTGGCATAATGGGCAATGAACTTGCCGACGCAGCAGCACGATCTGCACATGAGGAGGGCTTGCAAGACTCCATTCCCTTCTCAAGAACAGACGCTGCAACGAAAATTCGTGTGCTTGCAAATGAATCCATCAAAACTTTATGGAACACACCAAGCTTACAGCATACACGTCTACACCGACTGGACCCATCCCTTCGACTTAGACCCCCATCTGGACTCTCTCGACTAGAAACAGCAGTACTTTGGCGACTGTGGCTTGGTGTCGCCTACACAAGATCCTTCGCCTTCCGAGTCGGTATGGACGACAGCGCGGCTTGCAGACACTGCGGCGGCGAGGAGACCATCGAACACGTGCTCTGCCACTGTCCTCAATACAGCGCGCAACGGCTGTCACTAGCGACCACGTTGGCACGCCTTGACGACAGGCCACTTTCAGAACAGTCAGTTTTGGAATGCCGACGTGAACTGTCGTCGCAGCAAAAGTCGGTCAAGGCTTTGCTGACTTTTCTACGTGACAGTGGCCTATTAGAAAGACTATAAGGACCCCACTTCATCCCTTTCATATTTTTTTTTCTCACGCTTTTATTTTTGTCACGCTCTTCTTTCCGTCTTTACTTCCCCTTTCCCTTCCCCTAGTGCAGGGTAGCAAACCGGAGGTTTTAAGTCTGGTTAACCTCCCTGCCTTTCTCTAATTTGCATCTCTCTCTCTCTCTTTGGCCATTGTATCGTTAGGCCGAGACGAAGAGCCTGAAAACTTTAACAATTATGCTTATAGCTGTTCATACCGGTGCTGATTATAAAGCTATGCGCAAGAATGCAAACTACCCGCATACGTTGGCAAAACGACCATTGTAAGTACGTCTTTCCGGAGGGACTCGCTGTTTGCTGGAGACCTATGTAGCGTAGGCAGCGGCTGGTGCTTCAAGTTGCTCGGTTTCCGAAACATCATGATTTAGTCTACGATTATGTAGGATCTACATTGCGTTTACGGTTGGCTGTTTTCAGGTACGCTCATTTGAGGATATTGACGTTGGTAGTATGAACTCGGCACGTGAGAGCATTCTCCACCATCTCTCCTGCTTCATCCTAGTTATAAGCGTTTTGGATGCATGAATAAACGGATTGCTAAAGAGGAACATAGGAATGTGGGGTGAAGACTGGCTCGTCTCTTGAGTGATTACACTGGTCATTTCCAAGGCGACGAAAAGTAGCGCCGCTGAAAACTTATAAATAGTAAGCCTCACATAGGGCGAGAACGAGTTTCTTTGTTGGCTTAGTGGGACAATTCAAACGCGCCGCCCAGATTAGTGGGAGTAAAGGGACAATTCCATGCAGTACCTTTTTTCCAGCACAATTTCTTTGGAATCCTGGGCAAATAGCTTAGAAGAACAAGAGTAAAAGACGTAGGACAGAACTGCGTCAGCTTTTTCGTGCCCAACCATTGACGGGACAGCACCTAGAACTACACTCGGCTATTCTCAGCGCACCAGTCATTTTTCTGCTTGCCCATTGGGTGGTAGCGTACCTCGTCGCACATTCGAGAGATTGAAGTTTGGTGCCTACGAAAGTACTTTTACGAGGGAAACTGTTTGCAAAGTACAAAGCTATATTGAAAACACCGAAAGAAAGCACCTCAGTAAACCTGAGCACACACACCTCAATAGTAGTCTTGCATACGCAAAAGCGACGGTAACGGTTTGAGCGAACCTCCCAGTACCACAACGATATTCACGTGCATGATTAGAAAACGCATCCTAACAATTATTTGTTCAGTCTGCAACACAGCTGTTTAACTCGGAAGCTATCTAAATGTATGATAATTTAGAAATTCTTTTAGAGCACAGCTCATAGGCGCCTGTTCCTGGGTTGAACGTCGGCGTCCCTCGGCGTAACCGCGCGAACGTGCTCGTGCCGTTGCTCGCACGTTCTTCGTCTTCTACCACAGCTGGTTCCTATGCTGCTCATCATACGAGTGTTCCCATACTGCCCCTCGCGCTCGTACTAATGCTCGCGCCTTCGTCGTCGTCTTCTTCCCACGGAGGAAGGAAAAAAAAGTTAGGAGGGTGCATCGTGCAACGCGATTGATGCCAAGCCTGCCTGCCCAACACGTGATTGCACGTCAAAGTGCGCGGTTGGTTTTAGTGTTTCCGCTCAGCAGGCAGAGTCCTGGCAGCGCAGCCGAATAAGCGCGCACAGAATAAAAACTAGTAGCATAGCTGCTGGGAACCAAATGTCACAGCAAATCTCGATTCTTGCTCTGCGATCTCGACGCAAGAGGTAACGTGTTGGGCCGGCACTGAGCAATGGGAATGGCTTCACGGAGCGTTCGCTTGCCAAGGCTGAGGGCGTGACGTAATGCTGCCGCCTAACTTTTTCCTTCTTCCATGCTTCTTCTACAACTGGCTCCCATGCCGCTCATCATGCCAGCATTCCCATACTGCCCCTCCCTCTGCGAAGACACTTACAGCACTCGTAGTCGGTGTGCGGTGGTTTCGGTCTCAAATTATTTGCCTCAGTATATTGCTAAATGAACACATGTATCGAGCTGCGCTCAGGTTTCGCATAGTAGGGAGTATTGTAATCGTCGGACACTTTTTCTCGCCATTGACTGTACTAAATTCGACGAGGTTTGTTGCATTTAATTGGAAAAGTTAAAACATATTGACTGCACGAAGCAGATTTTTATTCTGGCAGTCCTTTTCCTGTTTGCCCTTTGGATATATTTCACATGTATTTGAACAGGGAAATCATAGGTGGCCCGATAAAAAGCTTACATGGCGGGCCGTGAGATAGAGTTGGTAAAACTTCGCCGACAGCGGTACGTTGCCGCCAAGTTGGAGAACACTGAAGAGAAAAACGGACTCCTTTCACCGACTGGTGACCTGGCTTCTTGTTTTGAGTGCATTCGCAAGAGCGCAGCTACCGGATTACTGCCGGATAGGCTTATTCGACATGGGTCTATTGGTACGGTACGAACAGCCGCTTATTTTATCGTGAAGCACTGACAAAAGCAGACAACAATCGCTGAAAACACATGAAAAGGTCACACTGTATTTTAGGATATATAGCAAGAGAGAGAAAGACGCATTCTTTACCTGATGCTGAAAACGGTTACGTGGCTATGCGCCCAGAAGGCTACACCAGATGGCAAGGGCGACAAACTAAGTTACACATTTGTGTAAAGTAAACATGCCATAGAACGTACACATACACACATAGCAACAGGTATCTTAAGGTCTTGTCGCGGTCAGTGTGCCAGGAGAGAACTAAAAACAGCTTGATCGCACGTGAAACCCTGCCAGCGCTGCTCCACGATGCAATTATGTGTTGCATCTTAAAAAACCTATGACATAAACTTAATAGTACAATTCAGCTCCTGAGGCCACATAGTATTTTGCAGAAGCATAAAACACGATCCTGCTTATCGCACGCATCGGGCACATTGCACAGAGGTGTACATTGCACACTACACAAGCGAATATTAGCTGAACGCAGTGTACTCACGCAAGGTCACGCCTTGCAAAGTCAATCGACATATATATCCCATTTCGGGTAGATAGTGCGAGTTGGCGCGGCTTTATGAAAGCGCGTAGAGAAAGTATTAGGCTGCGTGCTTACACAGACACTTCTTGTAACAAATGTGCTGCATAATTTTAGGCGCAAACGTAACCTGTTTTATTTTATAGATTTCCGTGTTTCTTGGTGCAAGTAATCACGTTACGCGCACTACGGAGTTCTTGCCGTACATGACATGCGGCGCGTAAACGCTCGTCAGCTCAGGACGCTTTTAGAGAGCACCAAAGTACGCTCCAGAACTGTAATCGAGTTCCACTGTTCGGACGAAAGATGCAAATATTTTCCAACCGAGAAATACTTGCTTTCCACCTTATATCGATTGTCAAGCTTAAAGGGCCCACATGCCCTTATATATAAATTACATAATCCACACAGCAAGTGCTCGACATTCCATTTCAGTGCTTCTTTCAATTCAGAGAAACAAATTTCAAGGAGAACGGGATATACAATTTCGGCGTGCATTTTAAGAATATCCCCTCTGTCGCAATGCACACCGGGGAGTGTGTACTTCTGTGCCCAAGCGTTTCAGCAGCGTTAGTAAACAAAGCTCTCAGTGCCCTCGCGCGTCGTCCCACCGGCCCCTCAATGCACGAGGACTCTAACATTTCGTTGCGAGGCAAAACACGGTGTTTTTCCCCGCTCTCGATGCAAAGCAGTCCCTTTGGCGCTACAGCGGCGCACAGGGCAAGTAACCTCCTATCTTTTGCTGCATGTCCTTCTCCATCCCGTGTACGAAGTCGCGCAGCATCCACGAAAAGCAACCACCGCTGCGCTGCTTTGACAAGCGGGTTTCACGATACGCCGACCCACCGCCGGAGACAGGGACAACGGCGCCGCGGTTGCCAGGGCAGCGACGTGGCTTAAGCCTCCCTCCTATGCGGTAGGTTCGCCCTCAGCCTTACTCGCCTAACTTCGAAGCCATATATCAATGCGCAAGATAATCCCCGGGGGGTTATCCGGCTTCCCGCAGTCGCCTTTACGGTCGCTCCTCCCCTCTTCTAAACCTCCTCCCCATTCCCCATATCGGGGATTGGGAACAGGGGGTGGGCTATCCTTGTACGCCGTCGAACGTGCTTCCTTCTGCATGATGTAACCGCTTCTCTGGTGGTCTCATTTTTATAACACAGAGACAGATAAAAATGAAAAAAAGGAAAATAGGAACTGCTCTCTTTGGCGCGGGGATTCTGAGCAAGAAGAAAGTGACGATGTTGAAGACAGGCTTGGCAGGCTCGGGCACGAGTAAATCAGTTGAAGACGCCCAGAGCAAGCGTGCGTAGCTGAGGTTGAGTGCGGCCGTTTGTGGAAACTTGACGACGCTTGACTTCACGTAACCATAACATGATTATGTCGTAGGACTGTTACATGCACTTAGGCACGTGCACATACATGCATAGGTGAGTGAAGGTGCGAGCACACAAGATAAATTCCTCTTGTAGATACACCTATATGTTTATGTATATATAACCTATTTTTTAGCATACCATTGTACATCGAAACAACAATTGTCATAATCTGTGTGTGCATCTGATTTAGGTGCCGCATTGTCGAACTTCAATTGTGCTTACTTTTACAGCATACAATTTCCTTTTCTTTAATCGAATATGTTAGCTAGTTTATCGTCTTTCATATTTTGTGCTTCGTAGCAGTGTTTGATATACCACAGACAGCACATTGCTTAGACTCGTTCCTTGTTTCGCATAACGAAAATAACCCACAACAGCCTGGTCCCCGCTACCACCCGAGCGAAAGAAAAATACTCTACATTTTGTACCCTGAACACAGTAAAAGCCCTCAATGCTTCTGAATGCTGTATCCCTGCTGTCTGTCTCAACACAAATGCATATTTAACCGCCAATGTCAAAATTATGTTCATGTGCATAGCGCGACTACGGTTCCCTCGTTTAGTCATTATTATCGCCCCCTTGATCACTATTCCTAAGCTTCATTGCAAATAGTCATCTCAAGAAGCACGTCACACTGCTCGACAAGTGGTACGTTAAGGAAGCGACGTTAAGAAATACTCTCTGACACATAGCAAACACACAAATGACACATAAGTATATACGGGGCGTTTCAGCGAACACTGTCAAAAGTTTCTGAAAATTGCCTGTAGTGGGTAGCGCAATTCTAGTCCATGAACTGCTCTACTAGAAGAAGCCGACATTACTTGCACATAAAAGTGAAATGCATAATCGACTAATTAAAAAAAAATTCCGCAATTAATTTTCGTGTAATTAAATTATGGCAGATATTGCAATTTGCAAATTCTAGCCGGGGAGCTTGCAAAGTGAATCCTCTTGGTAAGAATTATCAGGATGGCACCAGTTTCAAGATATTAATTCCCGATCTTTGCAGAGAAATGCATTGCCGTTCCCGTTACTTTATCGCTTCAATGCATAAAACGACGTGTTGTAAAGAAAGTAACGATACTGCATTTTACCGCAAGTTTTACGACGCATATCTCGTAAATGGTGTCATCCACACAGTTATTTTTGAGTCGATATGCCTTGCAGTCTCACAAGCTAGAATTTGTAAATTGAAATATGTGCCGAAAGGTAATTAGTTAAAAACGTAAACATCGTATTTCTGTTAATTAGTTGAATATAAACTCATATTTTTTTTGCAAGTAATATTCGCCTCTTCGAGCATACCAGCTCACGGACTGGAATTATGCTTTCTGCCAGAGGCAATATTGAAAAATTTTTTGAAAGTGTTCGCTGAAACACCTTGTGTACGTCATCTTTAGAAAGAGGGCACGTTTTAAAAGTATCGTTTTGTGTCGTGTATTTACCCCCCCCCCCCTTGACACACACACACGCACGCACGCACACACACAAACTCCATTTAACTAATACTGGTATTACGATGGGATTGATTTACTTATGATATGATATGATATGATTTATGATATGACAACGCTTACAACTAAATATCCAGACTTGACAGCGCCAATTCAGTTAACAGATAAGTATGCAAAGTATGTAAGGCGCAAAGTTACCAACTGGGTAAACTAGTTTAAAGAAAGACGAAGCAAGAATGAAGTTACCTTCGATTTCCTTCGTCCTAAGAGAGGCGTCTTCAAGTTTCATCGCGTCTCCTTATTGCTGGTAAAAGCTAGAATCAACTTTGACGACGACTAGAACACAGGCTACAACAACACTTTATATTTTATATCAGAGGAATATTTTGGAGGGGTTCTCTTGATTTCTGCCGCTTTTCTTCGTCACACTCGACGAAACGAACAAACCCTCCACGCTTTGCACTGGCCTTTTTTAGGCATCAAGATAAATGTCGAAAACTAACTGCGAAGATTTTGGTGTCATTGCCGGTTGCTTCACGTATTCGAAAGGAAGCCTCTGGCTACAACATCAAAGCCAAAGGCTACTTGAACAGAGAGCTCTCCACAGAAGAGCGAGCACCTGGTCATTTAGCTTACACAACGGGAATGTGCAGATGTATAGCTCGACTCATGTGAAATGCAGGCGCTTTTGACCCCTGATATTTCCCAAGCTCCGAAGATTGCTCAACGCGCGTTTCAGCGATACCATAAGCTGCGCAAAGTTCCGAGGCTTCTCACTCTGAGATTTGTCTCGGACGCCTACTTGGAATGATGCTCGCAATTTTTCTTTTATATAGTGAAACGGATACATTCTTTTTTTTTCCAGCGTGAATGCTTCTTTAGATTATGAAAACTGCTTGCTAGTTACGCAAGTCATATGTCAACGTATTACAGATTAAACAAACCATATCCTCTTTAGATAGCATAACAGGTAAACTAAGAAGCGCATAGGTACAGATCCAGCAGATTACTTAACGCTCACGCTCAATGCGCTGAAAACGGCAGGGAAGGTAACTGAAGGCGAGCCTGATAACGAAAACGATAAGGTACATATGAATTTCTGAGATAAACACTTGGCTTTCATTTTTAAATGTACTTTTTGGTGTAATGGGTGAATGCTACTCAAGTTTCTCGATCAGTGTCGTTATTTGAACTGCAGTTCTTCTCGATTAAATATTTGCGACAACCAGCAACTGCGGTGAACCTGCGATCCCACGATCCCATAAGTAAGCAAGGCCCCTGAGTACGACAACCATCCATAAGAGAACACATACGAATAAAGGTAAACTAAGCTGTGTCCCCTTGTCGCCATAGTCTTGCAACGACATCGCAAAACATAAAGCTGGAATAATATACGTGTGTCGGCGTGGCCGAAAATTACACATCCTAACAACTGCGATTGCGTACAACACAATTTGGCTGTATTATAGAATTTAACCTTGCTATTTTGTCATCTATGACCATATACAATACTCACTTTCATAATTAACCCTGTAATGAACGGCTTGTCATTTATGCTGTGCTGAGTTTAATACCTAAGAATTCTGGTCCAAGTGTGGCACACGTAACGCATAACCCATACCAGCGGTATAATGTTTTCAGTAGTAGTTTAAGAGCGAGTTTTCACTTGTGGATAGTTTGTAAGAGCAATTACGAATTAATTACTTACTTTACTAATTATTATTTCGCTGAAACAGCATTTCACTTTATTTTAGTACAAATGTAATACTGATGGCTCCAAATAACGGTGAAAAAGTTCAAATTTTCTAGATTGTGGAAAGGTGTTTGGACCTTACAGGATTAAAATGGCATGAAAAAGTGTGGGAGACACGAATACAAGGAACCGTTGTTCCATCGCTTTACTTCGCATCTTGCGATTTCAGATTCGATGAAAACTGTTTCGTGTCGCGTTCCTCTATACGTCATTTGAAGCATTTCAAGCTTGGAAAGACGCAGCAGGTGTTCAAGGACGGACCGAACGACGACGCAGGCTCGTATTTTGAGAAATTTTAGCGGGGTTGAAGAATAAGCAACAAAGAAAAACGAAAAGGAAGCAAGAAAGTTTCAGTTTTCGAAGAAGCAGCAAGAAGAAAAGATGAACACAAAACAATAGCCAGTGCGCTAAAATGTAAAAGAATTAAGCACAGCGCCAGTTGCTGCCCGAGCCATTTCACAGCGTTAGCTTTGGAGAGAAAACTGAGTGTGCCTTCCCTTGCGCCGTCTTCCAGCGACGCATTTCACGTCCCCGTTTAGATGTCCCACATAAGCTGGCCTTACAGCTGGCAGCTTTACAAGGGTTGTCGCGCCGCCTTTACTTCCAACAGCCCATAAGTTCGGTTGAACCCGGCGCGAAAGAAGGCTGCTCTTGCATGAAACTAAATCGAGGCGCTGTGCACTTTTATCCTAAAGCTTTCCCTTGACAGAGTTTGCCTTCAGGAAGGCCAAGGAGAAGTAAATACTGGAAGCAAAAATGAAAGCAATGGACGGAAGCGACGAAAAGAAAGAGAGAGATAGGTTTAAGAAGCAGGTTGACTGGCATTTCACCAACAGCGAAGTTTTTCGCACTTTCGCGTCATTGCCACGAAAAGGGCTTCCTCTCCGTGCGTAGGCGCAGAAGCGCGTCAGGAATGCATCTGCGCCCACGGAAACTGCATGGGATTGCCAACGGAAGAATTTCAAAAACACGGGTCTGGTCTGTGTGAGCTCGCACTGGTGCTAGAACTACTTGCAAACTGGTAGTCGCTGCTTTTTACTCGGCAGGTAGGTAAGCGAGAGTATTACTGCTGATGCTGGAAGCAGCATGCTTCCAGTTACTCCACGTGACTCCACGTACTGCACCTGACTAATGGTGAGAACAGGAACTTGTCTAATATTCGATACGATTCAATGATGTAGACCTAAGCCGACAGTGTAGCAGCTGCTCACACTAGCACATGCTTGCGAGTGCGGAAAAAAACAATAAAAGAGAAGAGGGCGGGGAAAGATTAAACAAATAACAAAAAAAGGTGCTGCTACAACAACAACAAGCGCACGTCACTGTGCCTAGACACGTCGTTAATAATCTAAGCATGTATTAGTACTAATAAACAAGTTTTCCATGATAATAACCCGCCACGGTGACCTAGCGCTATGGTGGTACGATGCTAGGCACGCCATAGCGGGATCAAATTCAGGCCGCGGTGGCGACATTTCGATGTGGGCGAAATGCAGAAACAGCCGCGTCCAGTGCATTAGGGGCACGTTTCCTTGGTAACCAAAAAATTATCCGGAGTTCCTACTACGGCATGCCTCATAACCAAAACGTGGTTTTGCCACGTAAGACTCCAGAATTCAATTCCATGGTAATAACACCTTTCTGTTCAGTGTATTCTTACATATGCACTTAATGGTCTTAACGCTTGTATGAAAATAAAATTGCAGTGACGTCGCACTTCGTGAACGCGGGTGACGCACAAGCGTATGAGTGGTATAACTGTGAGCCGCCAGCCCACCTCGACTGTGCCCACCAAAGCAGATCGCTTTCAAGATAAATCCCACGCGACCACGCGCCACTCAACGTCACTCCTCTGGAATGCACAGACCGGCGAGGCGCGCCAGCTGTGCTCCGTGTGACGTCCCTCCTCCTCGCGCATGCGCAGCACGGCTCTCCAGGAGCCACGCGAAACTGCTCAACCTCGGCCAGTGTAGCTCACGCTACAAAAGTATGTATAGCCTCCACAGCGTTGCAGCTCATGTATGAAACGGAGATTAGGGTGTCTCGATGTCCTCTTCGCCCACCGCTCCGTACAGAGTGGACACCACCGCGGCGTCTATTACGGCGTTGGGCACGCGAATGGCGGACGCCGTAGTAGACGCCTTTGGCGCACGTCGTAGAGACGCGTTGCCGGCGCTCGTGTGTCTAGAAAGCGATCTGCCACGCGGACAAAGTGCACGCTTGCGCAGGCAACATATTCAAAGCGATCTGCGATGTTTGCATAGTGCGCGTAGTGTCGGTATCTTCGTATGCACTGTACTTTCGGCGTTTCGTTCGCGTTAAAGCGATAAATGCACGAAGGTCAATTCGCTCGCTCACTCCTCCCTCCAGCATTTTGACAGCGAGTTTCCGCGCCGAGGTGTGCTTATGTTGACCTGTGTGCGCGTGACAGCGTGCTTGTTAATTTAGTTAAAGCACGTGGACGGGCTAGTTAGTTTGAATGCATGATAGAATGTGTAAGCGCGACTGAACAAGGGGCGACTGGGAGCGAGTGACTGGGAGGAACTGGATGTATAGGAGAGGAAGCTGCCGCTCGCCCGTTCACTCGTTCGTCGCATGTCTCGCTGGCCGCTGGGTGGTGGCCAGCCCATCGAGGACGACGTGGTGGATGAATCCATAGGGGATTCTCGCCCACAAACAATACACCGCAAACGCAGGCGAGCGTTCTGTCGAACGCTCACGGCGTTGGCGCCGACGCACCACGAACAGCAAGAAGTGGACGCGTTCGCTCGTCATGGCTGCCAAAGAGGAACTCCGGGTAGGCATAGAGAAATATGGGGTAGGCGAGGGAAAGCTCTGAGGGAAAGGGTGTGTGGGCTCTCAGGCAACCGAACGGCGGGGATGCGTCGTAAGAAGGCAGGCGTGGGGAGTTGGGGGGGAGCCGTCGCTCGCTTGGGTTATTCGCTTAGAGTGACAACTATCATCGTTGATTTCCGTCTAACCTTTATTGTAACCAGCTAGTACTTCACTTCTATTTAATCTTAACGTCCTGGCATTCGGTACAATGTGTGTTTGTGTGCGTATATGGCGCGATTGCTTACACGTGTGCGGAACGAGGTCAGCGCCTCTCATATCACTTGCGTTGTTTGAACGTCTGAGCATTCTCCAAGGGTAAAAAAAAAAACATAAATAAATATGTCTTCACGCGCAGAAACAGTAAAGGAGCAAACATGATTACAGCAATTCACAACTCAGGTTCGACCTACTTGTTATTTTGCTTCGATTCGTTGGACAATAAAAACAAAAAACTGAAAGTTTGAAATGGATAAAGATGCGTAGCGTTGCGCTCGAGTTCTGACAGAGTGTTCTAATAATACGTGGATGCTACATGGAGAGAGAGAGAGAGAAAATTATAGGAAATGCAGAGAGGTCAGCCTGAGGTATATTTCTCTAGCCAGCTCCTCTGCGTTGGGGGAATGGGAAGAGGGAAACAAAGATGGAAGAAAGAGGCGCATGACGGGTGACGATGACGACACGGTGCGACTCGGCACGCGAGGCAACTGCTGTTGCCCAGCAGGAGCCGTTCCCTGGGCAGAAACCACGTGGTTTACAATGCCGTGGTTGCAGGCGCCGCAGCACGATGCCGCGAGAGATACGACCGCCGGAAAACCGTCCTTTGGCGTTTGCCAGCGCACAGTGAAAAGATCAGACAGATGCCGATTGACGCTTTCCGTCCGTTCCGCTCAGGCGCACCACGCTGTGGTACGCACACAGCCTCTCAGCAGGAACCTGAATGTGTGTGTGCGCACAACCCTCATGTCAGCAATGGGGTGGAGAACGCTGCCGTGGCGCCTGCAGAGCCGATCGGACAGAGCGTGGAGACGCGTTCGCTGCGGTAGTTTCTGCCGCCAAACGCACACTAGAGGCCTACTACCAATGCACGCAAACGCCGCGCATACACCGTTAATACCAGGACAGCACCACGGTGGTGGCGCCAATGGCGACGGCACGCATGCGCGTTGACTGTCCGTATAATTCTTATCGCAATAGCAGGAACTGTGTGGGATTGAAAACCGCTAAGCCATGAACAAGATTTCGCTGCTCCAAGACAACTGATCAATAAATTCTCATATGAACAATGCTGATCGAATCAGGAATGCGTGCAATCTGCATAATGCGTGTATGGTTGGCTTGTAGCGTTTCATAAATGAACGGTAAACAAAGAATCTAAGAAACCGCTCGAGGGCTCTTTGTTAGGCGCTGTTTATTTTAATTGTGAAGAACGTCCTCCTACTGTGCACTTCAACATACGTGACTCGTAAGCGTCTCACGTTCGTCAGCCTCACCACGGAAGCGAGCTTCTCCGTAAAACTGGGATAACTCAGTCGAGAGGCATGTGCATTATTGAATTTTGAGAAATAAATCAGGCTACTGGTGGAATTCTTCATCCCAGCGCTACTAGCGTTCAGAAAAAAAAAAGAACGTTGCAGGCTCGTGGGAAGAAAAAAAAAAATGTTAAAGAAAGTTAATAAATACAAATCCAATCAGACGCAGCACGCGTGACCCATGCCCTTACGTGGCACACGGATTGTTGTGAATATTTTATGGGTAGCTCTGAGCAACTGAATTTCAAACGTATCACGCGTGCTTTGAGTCGGGAAATACTCAAGTAAAGGTGAATGAAAACGGTCCTGTGGACGAGACGTGATCCAACTGAAAATAAGCCCGCATACATTCTCGTGCATCTGTTGTCCGCATTATCCGTGCGGAGAACGCAATTCTAAATTCGCAAGAAAGTTTGAAACTTTTCGTACACACACTGTAAAAAGTGCATGGAAGTGTAAGCAATGTACAATACACTTTCTATGGGGAAGGAAAAAAAATGTATGAGGAATGAATTAAAAGTGTAAGACTGTTATATTTGAGATTGTGGGTGAGCGTGGGCAGGAGCTGGACGCCTAGCCCAACATTATCAAGATCTATCGTGGTTTTCCTATTTTACAAAAGTAAAAAAGGACGAGCGGATAAAATGATTTCCATTGGTGACGCGGGTTCAGTTCCGTGCCTTGTCAGAGAGTTGATGTGAATCCCAGCTCTATAACATGCACCTCCTGCAAAAGACTGCCTTACGCGAAATGACATACATGCAACGCAAAGCAACAAGCCATACAGGAGTATTAGTTATGAGACAGCTGAAAGAAAGAGGATGACGAGTGGCAGTACCTTTCTCCCTGCAGTGCGACAAAAGACTTAGACGGAGTAACATTATTGACCTAGAAGAAACAGGAAAAGAAGGACGTCCCCCAGAACTGCTACCAGCATTTCATGAAACGTCTTCCCCCTGATGAAAATTAAACATTAAATTACCAAGTAATTGAAAAGATATGCTTTCTTGTTTCTTTCCATTTATTAGTCACGAATAGTATTTCAGATACTGGGGGCAGTCACATTGCTCAGTACATTCGATCACAGTTATAAATGCAGTGATTCAATACGTTCTCCTGGTAACGGGTACCACAATTACTTGAGCTTTAGTTGGCCACAATCCAATAGGGTCGGTAAGCAAGAACCCTTATGTACCCAGTTGTGAGTGCACATTAAGAAACCCTAAGCAGTCAAAATTATTCCACAGCTCACATAACCATGTCTGCCAGAATTAGGAAGCTAAAACAATTTAATTTTAAATAACTTTACTATTCAGAGTGGTGATCTAATTGGCTATGCAAGTTATGTGATATATATATTAATATGACGCATCCTTCGGCGAAAGCATGTCTTTAATTATGCCGCTGCTTCTTCCATTTCTGTGTGTTTTCTCTTTTTCGCAAAGTAAGGTCGTCAACCGAGTACATTTCTGTCTTAGCTCATTGCGCTTTATATATATGTATGTATATATATATATATATATATATATATATATATATATATATATATATATATATATATATATATATATATATATATATATATATATATATATATCTGCATACGAGAAAGATTATGCCACAGAAGGGCTGGCACTCCTAGAGAACTTATTAAAGAGCCACTTCGCAAACATCAAGCCAAACTGATTATTTCGATAATAGGCTCAAGTGCCTGGAACTCTCTATGAATTACATGAGTGGGCCCTCGGTACTGTTACCTCGAGCGTTTTGTCACTAGCAGGTGCGGTATTCTTGTTGAGTGTGCTGATTCAGAAATAGGACACAGTCGTTGAGTTATGTACAGTTTGTATTAGGCATATTTGTTTATTATTTATTACAAACTACTGTCACACCCATCAGCGGTAATAGAATAATGTAGCGAAACTATTAACGCTATCTCAGGCCCAAGTGATGCAATGATGTTGAACCAAAAAGTCGCTGTTCCGCCCGGAAGGCGAAGCATCCATTGCGATAGCAAATTAGTGGACAGCTAGCTATACCAAGTGAGGATAATAGCTTGATCGGCCGCATAAAGTTGTAAACATAGGCATACTTCTAAATATAGGCATACTTCTATATATAGGCATACTTCTAAACATAGGCGACTGAATAAATTAACAAGCATGGTGTCGCGCAAGCACAAGCAAACATGAACACACCTCACTAAATGACCGCGGAAACACGCTGTCAAAGCACTGGAATGAACAAGAGCGACAGCAGCAGCGAGCGACTTTACCTTCGTGCTGCGTCTCGCATCAACGCGAACTAAAAGCTGCGGAAACACAGCGTGTGGAGGACTCTGTCGTCGTCGCAGATAGCTTTCCAGATACAGCGGCCAGGGCGGGCGGGCGCGGCCGGCCTGGCCTTCGCACCCCACTTTGACGCTCCTCATGTTAAGGCATTAAAACTTATCGCTCCTCAGACGTTGTGTGTCTTCTTCTGTCCTGTGTGTTTTAGGTCGTTTTGACATAATTCGCATTACTCTGTTATCATCTTGACACGCCAAAATATAACAAAATCTGACTGAATGTACAATCCTATGTCAAGGCCCTACCTACCGCTTACTTACTTACTACGCTTACTTACTTTCTACTTGCGTGCCTCACGCAGGCACGTAAGTTGCACGAATCAATGCGTTAGTAGCCAGTTATATGCACAGTTTTCTTTGTTTTACTGCCACCTCCTGTTGCGCACTTCCTCTGAGCTGCAGGAGTAGTGCTTTGTGTTTAGCACTGCCTTGAAGCGGGGTACCTCGACGAGCGCGTGGGTGTCCACAGAAATTTCTAGTACTTTGGACCGGTCTGCATAATCCATTTAGCCTGAAGCAACGACAGAGCCACAATTTTATCGGTAATCTTTCATGACATGGAAACACTGCTCATAAAATTTAAGAAAATGTGGTTTAGTTTGCGCGAAGAAAGAAACTGCCGTACGAGACAGGTTGATTGATTAGACGTTGGTTTTAAAGAACCTTAATGAACTGCTGGCGTCCCACCGTGCAAACCTTGCGATTATATTATTACCCGCTTTGTTCATGCAACTTAGGGGTGTACCTCAGAGGAGCAAACAATCTAGAAAGTGATTTTACTTCCTTCAGCTACACTCAGCCGGCAAATGATAACTTAAGAAGTAATATTTACTTAAAAACGAGTGCGAGCCGAGAAAGTAAGACAATACTAATTTGGAAAAGGTGCGAAAAAGTATAAGAAACAACTTGAGGGCGCTGCGCCCTTGTTTATCTCTGCTTAGTGCCATCGTGATCCTGCTCATCCTTCAAAATAAATAATGACATTAAATTTTAAGTTTTTTTTGCAATGCTTACTCTACAGGAGATGCTCCCATAGGCACCACAATCAGTTTGCCAAACTTAATTCTCACATTTAATTAGACTAGAGAGTTCAGCATTCGTCCCACTCACTAAGACAAGCTATCTCTGCCTTCTTGAGGCAATCATTAAATTTTTGTTCGTTTGGATATCTGCTCGACTGTAGTCGTTTGCCGAGTTATGAACAGTTACACATAAAGAAAACGTGATAAGGCATATTTAATGTGTCGGTTCACTCCAAGTTACAGAGAACATATTACGATGCATGAGAGCTGCGAGTTCAATGAATGGTGCTGCTACACCATTTTCATCGAGAAGCTTTTAGTGCCCCCTCAAGTATTTAGATAAGCTCTTATTCATCCATCATTCATAGTTTGCTTTTTGGTATCGAACGGCTTACGTTCATTCCGATTACTACACGTTTGAGGGAACCTTCAGTGTGTGCCAGTGTATTGGGCCAAATGGTGGCCATCACAAGCAGAGATGAGCTATTCCGCAATTTTTTTTTAATTTCTCTCTCTCTCACCCTTAACTAAAGCACCCTGCTGTCACGCTTACTGATTTATCTCATTCGGCCATCTATAAAGTTGGTTCTTCGCTCAAGGAAAATGTCGCTTCTCTCTAACTTTACTTTCGAAAAAGAAATGTCTTATGTCCTCGGTACAGACAGGTATGATATGCAAATTAAAGTATGAGACTACACCAATACAGTGACTGTGCTGTTAGAGAGCACTTTCAGTGCAGTGGAGACGAGACTATATCGCTTCTTCTATCCCTCTGTTAAAGCGAATCTTTCTTTGCCGACCAGACCTACGGTTTCGAGTCGGTCGGTCGATCAGAATCCGCCCGACCGCGCATCTCCATCACAAACATATGCTACATACCTGCTGTACTGATAATCCAGTGACAAGCAGATAAACTATCCAATGATCCTATTCAACACAAGATTGAACTTAGAAGTAGAATTGGTACGCGTGAAATTTAACTTTTCAGTGCAAGAAAAAGGTCGCAGTTTCGCCCAAAAGCCGAAGCATCGATTGCGATAGCAAATTAGTATTCGTCTATAGGAAGTAAGGGTAGTAGTTTTATCGGTCGTATAAACTTGTTGATTTAATTAGTAAGCGAATTTTTACAAGTATGGTGTCACGCGTGCTCAAGCAAACATGAATAAATATCACTCGATGACCGCGCACACTCGCTGTCAAAACACTGGAGTGAGGAAGCACAGCAGCAGCAGCGAGCGAACAGACATTCGTGCTGCCTCTCGCTTCAACGCGAACTAAGCGGCGAGAAAACAGTGCACACGAAGTTATCAGTACTCGGAGCACCCTGTACCCATCGCAGACCGCTTTCAAGATAGGGTGCGCGTGACCGCGCAATATGCAGCCGCAGCAGGGATAGAACGCTCCCCCTTGCCACATTGCCCCCGTGCCCTGCGCGCAGCAGAAGACGTTGTGCTTCCTCCCCGTTTTCCTCCCTTGTGTGCGCGAGACATAGCCACCATCACTGGCATCGCACGCTTTCACTGGCACATACAGCATACGGCGCGCGACGATTTTATCGCCTTTGGAATTTAAACTGAACATCACGGCTACGGCAACGCCTAGAGTATCCATATAATTGCGATCGGGATAAAACATGAAGACGAAGGGAGACCGCACGATACACAGCGCTCGTGTCGTGTGGGCTCCTTTCTTCTTTGTGTAATATTAGCGCTGAAAATAGACAACATTCAGCACCGACTTGGTAAACTGACGTGCCAAGTAAGGGGCCAGTGCCCTAACGCACTGGCTACATCCTTATTAGAAATGTCCCGCAGCACTCTCATCTCAACACTTATTCATTTGTCCAAGCATCCCACCCTCCCTTTCATACATCTAAGAAAGCTAGACTGCTTCACCGTACGAGCTGCGGCCTACATTATGCCCGTGGCCGGCGGCCCACACAATGCCGTCAATGGGCCCAGACTGTCGGACCTAGCACCGAGGCCCCGACAGTAACGACTCGAACTAAGAGTCGTTAAGAAATACAATTTCGCTCGCTCTCTCCAGAATGGACATGTGTCACTGTGACACAAGATGTATAGAATCCCTAAACGTATTTTTGCATAGGTGTGGCACTCCACTGCGCATAGTCCTGTCATTACCAGCCGGCCAACGACAAACATCGTAGATCGCCTTGGTGACATTTACGAGCCAACGTATCCCACTCTACATTCGCTTGATTTGGTGGTTGCATTGCGGCATAGCTTGTAAACTGTTAGGGCACGAACATAAACTTTACCTGTCAATAAAGATATATTCCATAGGATGAAAATAAGCACTGCTGTACGCATCAAATATAATTGTATAGCAGTAAGTTCACAGCTTTCATTTCCCTTTAGCTTATCATTTCAACACTGTAAATAAAGCTTCAAATACCATTTTGCTATGCTTTGCTTCGCTTAATTATCCGCAGGCTTCATATGGCTATGACCAACAAAATTCGAGTGCTTCGGCTCCACCTTGTTCTCATTCACCGCTTCACTTAAGGTTCTTGCATGTGCGCTCAGTGTTGCCAACTTTTTTCGGGCCTGCCCCGTACCCGAGACAAAGAAGTCACTAAAATTTTGTTAATTTTGCTCCAAAGTCGCTAAATGTGCTGACAAAATAGTCGAGTGAATTTTTAGTAATAGCAGGTGCTCTTGAGGTACGGTAATAAAGGCTAAAATGACGTAATGCATATACCGAATCTTTTCACGATTGTCTAGTGTCCGCGAAGATGATAAAAAACAGTAGATTTGCGACCAGCTCGTAGAGGGTTTCTCCTTTAATAATGTGTTTAAAGAACAATACATGATGGCAGCTGAAATCCAGCGCTTATCTTCACGAGTTAGAATTACAAATCCAGCACCGTTCAAAAGAACACGGGTCACCTGATTTTTCTAATACAAGGACACGCTTGGTCGACATTATACCAGTAAATTTTCCAACTTCTGCTGCTCCGAATGGAACTAGGAATTAAACTATGCGAGATAATCTTGGTCATGTTGCTTACATCGAATGATAATTACGTGCCCTTTGTACAGGTCAAATACCACGTTACCGCCCCTTGATTCACCTGAAAGCTACCATTCTGTATACTGGATGTTTCAGCGAGCACTTAAAAAATTTTAAATGTTGTCTATGGCAGATAGCACAATGAAACGATGTTTTGTTAAGAAAGTAACTGGAGCGCCAATTCATTTCTCCGCTAAATTAAGTTCAGGATACTATATCTCGAAACTAGTGTCATCCTGACAACTCATTTCAAGCGAACCCGGCTTGCGAGCTCTGCGGCTAGAATAAGTAAATTACAATATGGGCCATGAGGCAATAAGATAAAAACTTAATTAGTGATCTCTTGGTTAATTAGTCGATTATGCATTTCAAGTTCTTGTGCACGTAGTGTCCGCCGCTTTGAGTAGACTACCTCATGAACTAGAATTGTGCTATCTGCCACAAGCAACCTCTAAGAATTTTTGAAAGTGTTCGCTGAAACACCCTGCATATTTGTACGAAAGCCGCGAGAAACGCCGGTGGCACGTTCATATCTGTGCGAACAAACTGAATCACTCCAATGAGCCCACGTTTCTGTACTTCAGATGTCTTATTCATTTGCTGCGTTCTAAACATCAGCTTAAAATTTATTGCGGTAGGTATTGGTAATTTAATTTATGGCTACGCTTGCGAACGTCCACTAATCGAATGTTCGTAGTTAAACTACAGCAGCCACAGCATTAAGACCCATTCGGAAGGTATAATAAACAAAACACAATTAAGAAACAAAACAAAAATAACGTCGGTTTTGTGCACATGTGAAGCCTGTTTGCTTAGGCGCAATTAATCATAGCATAGAATCTCCGCAACTGCAGACTGAAGCAGCTTTAATTATTAAGGTCATAGAGCCTCCGTGCCGTACAGACAATTTCGGCTTCCTTTCTGAAGCTTTTAAATAATTAGCGTATTCTGTAAAGTCATTTCTAAAATAACTTTCTTAACCTCGAAGGCGTTAAAATATCACCAGTTTTTCTCAGACGTCACTAAGTCGCCTGGGACTAAGGAGAAGAATTTCTCGCTGTGCCTGCGAATAGGTCGCCAATTAAATTTAACAGCAAAATCGCTAAGATCGCTATACCGCATGCACTCGATCTACATATTTCTTATTTTATTATTCAAAAAAATTTCCATCATTCACGTTTGCGATGCGATGACCACTGCTCCAAAGGCAAAGAAAGCCACGCGGGTATTTACGACGTATTAGGTCTCACCAGCGACTTTCTACATGTTGGTGTTCACCAGTATGAATTCTCTCCTCAAAATTCTAACGTTTGACGAAGTTTCACGCGCTCGTAAATACCCTTTATAGTATCGCGACGACAAGCACCAGTTTTGGCCAAATAAAGTACGAGAATACTCGTATGGAGGGCTCAAAAGGCTGGGGACGAAGCGCCAGCTTCAATGCGCGCGACATGAGCAGAGAGATCCTAAAACTCGGCTGCATGGCTTGACCGCAGGCGGGCATTCAGCGATAACCTCTCGGTACGTTAAGGAGCGCAGCGAGGCCGGTTCGAAAAGCAGCAGGGCGCCACCGATTTTTTACCTCACGTTTATTATCACATATATCGAAAACCACACTCACGTCGCACGCGGACGTGCGCTAGCTGTGGCGGCGCCTTTATTGCCTCGCAGAGCCGTAAATTTTTCGTAGAGCGCCGAGGACCAAGATTAAACTAGGTTCCCGCTTTTAAAAAGCAGTTAGCGAGAGATATGAAGATGAATTTTGAGAGCGGCGAGGTGGAGACGAGCGGTGTCGGCCTTTGTGAACCGGGTCCGCGTGCTTTCGGTCGGGAACGACGCGAAAAGAGAGAATGGAAAAGGCCATTAAACGTGCTTTCACACCGCGCTTTGGAAGCCTGCACTCGGCCTTGCTTGCAACGCCTGGACAGGATGGGTTGCCTGCCCAGAAGCGCGGCCGCAGCTTTTGCTGCTACGACATTCCTTCGCCCCAGTTCCGTTATCAACACACCAGGCAGGCACTCTGCAAGCACTTCTACCCCGAAACTTTCTTCCTGACTCGCTCTTCGCCCGTCTCCCCTTTCAGCCCACGGACACATTTTTTTTCCCGCACCAATTTGTCTCTGTAGTAGCGGTAGGAGGCTCTTTCGGATGCAGAAGGCTTTCCAGACCGTCCGCCCACTGGTCACAAAACTCGGTTATAGAACCCATCGGCTTTAGGTAAGGGTAAAGGTGTGGGTAAAGAGGGTGGATCGCTGCTGCGTCACCTCACAGTGACATAGCTTTTAATTTTTTCGTCACATACCACGGTAGCTTAGTGGCTACGGCGTTACGCTGCTAAGCTCGAGGTGGCGAGTTCGATCCCGGCCTCCGCGGCCGCCTTTCGTTGAGTGCAAAATGCAAAAACGCTCTTGTACTCAGCTTTCTGTGTACGCTATACAGAACTCCAAGGGATAGAAAATATTCAGGAGTCCCCCACTAAAGGCGTGCCTCATGATGATATCGCGGTTTTGGCTCATAAAATCCCAAAATGCAATTTTGTTTTTCTGTTGCGTCAGTACTTGCTGCATACGCAGTTCCGTCCAGCAGCGAGTCGCCTCTACGTCTCTGAATCATACATTGTCGAGGACTCAGAGTTTAGCTTTGCTGAAGCTCGCGCACGGATCTTTCGATGGTCGCCATGGATACCGACACACTGAGAAATGGAGAGAAAGGAAGTTTGTGCGCTTTACCAGACATTGAAGTCGTGGGTACGCGTACACTTCGAAATCAGTGGTGCTAGCGATGTTGGCGATTTGTTTGGCTCCTGTGTCTCAAATACTGAGGTGCAATACAGCATAAGAAAGCTAGACGTGGCCGCCAAAGGTCACAGGGGATTCGGTACTTTGGCTTGTTAGTATGGCAACTACCATGCCCACGCACATGCGATGAATAAACGAAGAGATATGGCCACGCAGTAAAGGACGAATACAGGTTGCGTTGCAAAAATACCGTCATCGTCTTGCAGTTCTTGTTACCGAAATATGTCGATATCTTTTGGCCCGCAACACGTTAACCTGCCACGGTGGCGTTTTGGCAGATCTGTCGAAACCACTCGTTATGCTTGTAACAGATCGAGCGACTCCATCAGCACAATTTTAACGCGATAGCGTTAAGGAGCTCGTGTCGCAGAAAAGCCGGTGTCGTCGGCGTCGGTGTCGGTGTCGGCGTCCGCGGCGTTGGCCGTGAGCGATAAATCACGGCAGGCACTTCATAAATAAAAAGCAACTTCCAAGATGGGCTGGGTGGGAATCGAACCAGGGTCTCCGGAGTGTGAGACGGAGACGTTGCCACTGAGCCACGAGTTCGATGCTTCAAAGCGGTACAAAAGCGCCTCTAGTGAACGCGGTGTTACCTTAGAAACTAGCTGTTTCTAAGGCTCAGGCGTGCGTCGCTTGCTGAGGCGCACATTTCGTTGTCGCGCCGAACGCTGCGTTGCTCGACGCTCACCGCGTCCGATGCGGGGCGCGTAGTCGCTGAGCCGTAGCCCAATACCCCTTGGCGGGTCGACGGGAACGCTGTCGCGTTTCACTCTTGAAGGCGAAGCTTAAGCGTCCTCCAATTTTTTCTCAGTTGCATCGAATTTCAAAGCATCATGCATCCATTGGAAAAGTAAGTGGTGTTGCTTGAAGAGTACATAGGTACTGCATTTACCGAGCTCCAGAGAACACCCGGCGGCATATTACAATTTGAAAGCATGTGGTAGCTACCCTAGAGGCACGCGAAATGGTTCAATTTTCAGCCGGTCCTGGATATAAGGTAGAGTATAATGCTTAGTTAAGCAAACTACGCACATCATTGTGATGAATAAAGAGATCTGAAACTTAAGCGTTGAAGGTGCTCCAAAAATATTTGATGTGCTCATTCAGACGCCCAACCTTTCCCGGCAGTAGCCGTCGTGCCCAGCTATGCAGAGAGACGCTTGATTCTCCCGAAGACGCGGGATCTATTTATTTAATTTTTAAGCACATATCTGGGCAACAGTGTAAAAGGCGGCCTGCCTTCTCCGCCGAATCATTATTATAGAAGCTCACCGCCGTTTTTCCAGACCATTCCTTTCTTCCACACGAGATGATTTTTATGTCAAACAGTCCCCATTTCAACCCAAGCGCTCGCCGACAGTACGGCGCCAATACGCTCAGTCTATTTTCGGTCGGGAACTTCAATTACTCCTAGAATTTCAAGAGTCGCTCTTCGGACGCACGCTATCTCCCATTCTCCGAGCGGTGGTCGTAAACTCCACAAAACGGCGACGATGCGCAATTCTAATCCACTCGCCGCCGACTGAGCACTATAATTTATTGTGAAGAGCGATAGAAGTTTCTCTTAACCTCACATACACATGGTTTTTGTACGAAACTAGGACATCGCGAGCCCCTGCGATGTATCTTCCACTTGTGCATGTCCTGTTTTTTCATGGTTTTCACTATAATTATGAACCAACTGGCTCAGTTCTCGACCTTGTTGCTTCAGTGGCTCTTTCAGATGTTTGTGGCCTAGCGATGAGGCATTTTAGCGTGAATAGAATAGTGCATGAGTGCGTGTGTGACATAAATATATACAGGTTTACATACAATGGGGCTTACGGCCACATGCACGCATATAGAAGGCACCAGCTGCACCGTTATGTTATCGCGTTCATTGTTTCAGCCTCCACAGAGTTCTGCGTCCTTGTGAGCTTTTTTTTTTTTGCGTGCAGTAATTTTCGTTTTCCATCCTCTTGACTGTTTGGTTCTCTTTGAAAAGCCGCCGTCTCGGAGAAGCAGTATAAAGTACTCTGTGCTGGCTCGGCATACATATCGCAGTTTTACAGCTGACATTTAAAGAAAATCTCGTGCTTACGTTGAGCATTCACGACGTGTACGTCCAGCACAGCAATCTGCTGAGTGTGTCGGCGTTGCATGCGTTTGCATTCGTCAGGTCACTCAAAAAAGGAAAAAAAAAACAAGTTATTGCGTTTCGTGCGCCCAGTTTTCACAAACTCGTTCGGCTTTGTGCTTTAACGCTATAGGCTAGTAAACGCCACTAGTGTAGTGGGTTTGGAAAAAAACTCGTGTAGCGTACGGACTGTCTATTCAGCCATATAGTCGCCGTCGTTTACATATATCTTGAGCCATTCTGAGTATGTATTTATTTCTTTATGAAAACTGAGCTGCTTCCTCGACCGATTTTTCTAGTGCTTTTTGATATATTCGAAGTGTTTCGTCAGCAAATTATACCCAATATTTCTATACTATCTCATCGCGGCAATGAGATAAGGGACGTATATACAATTTCTGACACCATCTGCGGTGAGCAGAGATAGTTTGCAAGAAGAATTAGCATAATCATTTATAAACTCCCTACAAACAGTATCCACTCTAACGCTTCAATAAAAAAAGTGATTCCAAGTATCTTTGAAGCATCAATGTGTGCTATCAATATAATCTAAAACAGAAAGAAGAAGAGATGCATAAGGTATTGGTTTAAACTTGTTTGCATGAGCGCACTGAATATTTGCAGGTGGAAGATCCATCTGCATTTTTCTGAATGGTTGCGCAGCGTTTCTGTGAAACATTATACAATGATAAAATAATGATTTCGAGGGGAACTAATAACACTGATATTATGCACAAATTACATTCTTTCTTCACGCGACGCTACTTTATACTAACACGAAAAGATTGAGGCAAAAAATGCAAATAACAGACCAAGCTTTTAATGACGGCCCGCTGCTTCACATCTTTCAGCCCTTGCAGCGTTATTATAAAAAAAAAATACTGAAGTCAGCAAAGTTTGACTTTTTTTCTTTTGCCTTGGTCTCAGCTTTTCCCTCTATTTCTGTAGAGTCCAACAGCCCCGTGTTTAGTGTAATGGTCGACCGGAAAGAGCACGCCGAAACTTTTCAAGGAACAAGTGGAACTCACGGCTGGCATGTCGCTACTCCCAAACTGTCTCGATTTATGTGAGGACATGTGGGTGTATAGGCTGCTATTCCTTTTGCCTGGATACCTGTTGGCATGGCAACTGCTTTATTTTGATACCATTCCATCCTCATCTTTATCATTCTAGTTTAAGTCATTTTGCGCTCAGCTTAGTGTCGTTGCGCATCAACAAACGGCGATCTAAACCCGAAGTCTCCTGCTCGCCATTGAAATCCGAGGGTTCGTTAGAACACGACCGCACAACGTTCGCCAGTAAACATCTTCATAGCAGAGTGTTAGTGAAGGAAAGATGTTGCGCGACGTGAACAAAGGAAACGAGGAAGCAGACATGAACTGAAGTAAACCTTCAATAATTCTGCTTCTGTGAGGAGCTGTAAATTCAGGCAAATTTCTACACGTGCGTCACACGCGCAGTGAAGCCAGAAACAGTCACTATAACGCGAAACACGCAAACAAGAATAACAATTCGCAACATAGAAAGATATGGGCGCGTCACCGCAACATGCAGCGTAAAGAGCACATCACGTCGCTGCTGAACGAAGAGACCGTTGCATCGCTCCCACAGACTGACGTCTTCTGACACAACTACATCGGGTGAACGTTCGGCGAAGTACGTTTCTGTTCCTCCATTCATTTCCTTTTACTACGTTGTGCTGCAACTTGCCTTGAGCATGACGAACCAGCTAGTCCAGCCACAATACTTACTGAGCAGACTTATAGCATTACGAGGCATGAGACAGTCTGGGCAGACGCTGTTCGTCAGCGCGAAGTGTGATCGACTATTTAATTTTCTTGTTGTTCTTTAACATTCGATCGCGTTCGATTCCAAGATGGACGTTAATAACGAGATAAAGACTCCCCCCCCCCCCCCCCCCCACACACACACACACTTTTTCTTTTCTTTCTTCCTTAATGCCGCGTATCTGTTTCGCTATCGCATTTGTGACTTATAAATAGGGTGGAACTGTCGTTCTTAAAAAAGAAAAAAAAGGGGGCTTTATAACTTACTGGAATGCGCACAAAAAAAAAAATACCATGCACTATTATGAGCAATATGAAACGGAAAACAGGAACGCCTAGAAAACACCCTCAGACCCAGCTATGTTGGTTATACGCAGCGGCCGCCGTCGGAAACAAAGTGGAAAGGGGGACGATGTTCTAACAACTGTTCGCACTCCCGCCGTGCGTCTGCAAAGCGCGGAACTACGCATCGCCAGCCGGCGGCGATAACACTGTTAGATATTGCGTCACTGATAACTTTTTGCGCCGAATCGTTACAAAAGGTAGCACTGTTCCTGACTTCGATATTGATTTATGGTAGATCTTGTAAATCAGGAAAAAAATAGTCTTTAAGGGTGAGTTCATAATAAGTTTATTGGCGCTTGCCGAATATTAAAAAGATATTGAAGCAAATGAAATAAGGCAATAGCGTCATCGCAGCTTACGCTCGTCCTTTGTTTTCCTCGTTGGTGGCCTAATAAAGCGTCATGCCACCGTCGACTTGAACGACGGCCTCCATTCTTTCGGGCAAAGACTTGTAGAGCGCCTCGATGAATGCGGTATCACGCTGAGGGCGTTTCCACTCATGTTCCATTGCTTCCCATAGTTGGTCGGAGTTCACCAATTCTAGTGACTTCTTCGAAAGGTTCACTTTCATACGGCCCCAAACGGGCTCTATAACGTTCATGTCGGCACCCTTCGCGCACCACTGAAGTTGCATTACCCCTCGCTCTTCCAAAAAGCGCGCCACGTCCTTCGATGTGGGAACGGGAGACAAGTCCTGCTGGAAAAAATAACACCCATCCAGGTGCGGCCCGTTAAACACATAGGGGATCTTCTGGTGCTCGAGCAGAGTGCAATACGCTGCACTGGTGAACCTCCTATCAATTCTCACCAGTGGGCCTAGGCCTTCGTGGGAGATCGCCCCCCAGACGTTCACAGACACGCGTCCACTGGCGGCCACCTCCTGGATATACTGTGGACTGAAGCGTGTGTTTGCGGTCCGCCACACTCTATTTCGTTGGTCCCAGCGGCTCAAGAACGTGGACTCATCGGAGAAAACTACATACCTCTACTCGCTCTCGCTCCAGCTGCGGTGTTCAGTAGCGAACCTCAGGCGAGCTGCTTTGTTGGCTGCGGTGAGCAGAGGTTTCTGTGCGGCGATGCGACTTCGCAGTCCTGCTTATCTAAGCCTTCGTCGTACCGTGCTGTCGCTCAAGTTCTCCAGCCCAAGAGCATCTCGAACGTCCTTTGCACTTAGAAATGGTTTGTCGCTGACGGCAGCCACTGTGCAAAGGTGTTGGTCGTTCATTGTTGATCGGGGTCGTCTGCGGTGCGGCGCAGTGTTTATGCGTCCTTCGTCTCGGTAAGCCTGGATAATCCGGTTGAGCGTTTTCAATGGGCGGCCTGTCACGAGGGCAATATTACGCTGCGTATAATCTCTTTTAGACATTTCTATTATATCTTCCCGCTGTTTAAGAGGCACTCGAGGCATCTTGAGGCTACAAAATCAGAGTTGACTGCTCTGCGTGGGCCACTACAGTGTGCTACGTGAATTTTTCTGAACGAACTTCGTGCAACAAAGTCGCACGAGAGACAGTTTATCAATGTTCTTTTTAAAAATTTTTCTTTATTCTATTCCTCTGTCGTCATTGGTTCGAGCGCCGCCGCTGTTCGAGGTGCCACTGACAACCGGGTGCGTCGATTCAAATAAAGAATCGGTTTGAAATACAGGGCAAACCTGGTCTAAGGGTACTATCAAGCGGTTGCGCGAAGAGAAAAAGAAGAATGAAAGAAAAGAAAATGATTTGGCGTAAGTCACTGGCGACGATCACCGTCTTATCGGTTGTCGGACGATCCATGACGTAAGCTGCTGCTTTGTAGAAATGCCAGCGTGGCGGGAGTGCCACCAGTTAGTGGAAGAGCGCCCTCCTTTCCCTCTTTGTTTTTCACAGCGCCATACGCGTATCACTCCGAGTCTGTTTCGAGGCTGTTTGCCACGCGTTCCTGTGTTCCCTTTCATATTGCTCATGATAGTACATGCATCGTCGGCAACGTATGCAAACACATAAACGGGTATGCTATCGACATTATCAAATTATTTATATGCAAATAATACGGACGCATTACTATGTCTGCATATGCTTTTCACATTATTTGTAGCACTTCATAAACACATCTAAAATGTATTTTCTTACAAGCTCGTCCTCTCTTTCTCTTTTCTAATTAACTAATAGAATAAACAAAGGGTAGAACGCAGAATTGCATGAAGAGACCGAAGTGGGGTGTTTCTCTATAGTAATGTTGAAAGTTGATGTATATTGCCATCACATACCGAATAAATGGACCTAGGTATCTGAAACTTAGCTCACCTCGTAGAAATTATTAGAGGATGCATTTGATTAGAATCAAATACGTCCTTTAAAAATTGCTATGAGGTCAGAAATTCTTTCAGACTATCAGATTTATTTCAAATTTATAGCATCCTTTGAAGCAGAAATCTATCAAAATATGTGACTGTGCAACAATCTTACACCAAGCACCTTTAGCGGCACCGATCATGGTACACAACGTCCATAATGAGATTCTTTTTGTAATCTGACATATAACACGCGACTACAACTCTTGCGGTCTTGGGGCATTCCAGAAATATTAACAAAATAAAGCCATACGTGACGCAGCTGCCTAGATACTCTGTCATACGCTTAAAACTAAGAAAAAAGTATTGCCTTACTCTTAGAAATGAGTGAATCTTCGAGGCAAATGTATATTACAAATCTTGCACCATACGACGCCATCCTCTCTGCTAGTTAAAACGGTAACTGTGCCACTCCGAAAATGACAGCGTCCTAAAGAAAGCCACGTAGACCAGATATTCCTAAAGCATGAAAGTCAAGATTTCCTGCAAGATGTACCGCCACCGTCGAGCCTGGGTTCGTATCCACCACCTCCTTGATGCGTCCCCTGACTCCTCCAGAACCATGCTAACCACTATCAGACGCATCAATGAAGGCGTTTATACACCCTAGTTCGCAATAAAGACAATAGAAATGAAGAAGGAGAAAACGAACGCTTCAGGAAAAGAGAGACCAGCTCCAAGCACCGTAAGAAAGAAAAACTTTGTGTCGACAAAAATAGCTTTAAGGGTGCACATTGTATTCACGCTCGCGCCGGAGATTCAGAGAAGACGCACCCGCGCGTGCTACCGGGAAAGAGACAGAGCGGTACAGGAGGGAGCAAAAGACAGAATGCGCCTTGTCATAAGAGGGGAGTGAGGCGGCGGGGGTGGGGCGTTAGGTGGGGGTCGCGGATGAAGAAGGCGGCCGAGACGCTCTGCCTACTCCCGGACAAGTAAGAAAGTACTCAGAACAAGAGTAAAGAGAGCGCGGACAAAGCGGTTGACAGCATGACGCAGTACTCTGGGAAGCCGTAAAGAAAACACGCCGTCACTAGCAAAGGGAAGGAGTTGAGGCTTGCTGGCGACGCCAACGGCTGTCACAAGATGGGAGAAGGGGAAAGTTTTTCCAGCCCGTTTGGCAGGGAGAAAGGGGGGGGGGTAGGGAGTGGAAGCAGCACGACACCGGTGCTACGTGAGAAAGGCGAGCTCTTTGTTCGCCCTCTTCCTTTTAGACGAAGAGGAGGAGGAGCCTAGTATCAATCCCGACTTATGCCAGCGTTCCAGATTTATCTCCTCGCAAGGTCCTGCCCTCGTGGTGCAGCTCTCGCCGAGCGTACGGGAGAATTCGTCTAAGCTAGTGAGCATTCGCGCTGAGCAGAGCGTCAGCGTGCCACCGAGATAAGGCCTTATCTTCACGGGATCTCGGCGGAGAGGTGTGTCTCGTGGAGGTGGTGCTTTGCACCGCAAGGTCCACACTCGTCGCTTTCTCCCTCTTTCAGTGTCGCCTGCGCAAAAGATCCTCCAGAGGATGAGACGGCTGGAATTCCTTCAGATGCCAACACCTGCAGTGGCACGCCATGATAACCGATCTGCAAAACGAATGGTGAAAAGTTGGCGGTCGCCGCGCATTTTCAAACGCTTTCGAACTAACGTCATATTTATTCCATAACGAATTAGACTACATAGCGTAGCATCTAACTGCCCCATCGATGCACAGTTTTATTCTACAAAAGCTGTCGATACAAATCTATAGAACGGCTTGCACAGAGAGAGAGTGAGAGAGAGAGATAGAAAAAAAGAATGCAGAGAAAGGCAGGGAGGTTAACGGCCGACACAATACGGCTGAAGGAATCTCATCCCTTAGTTTCATGATGGCCCCGTGGGAGGCACACGAACAATGTGACGCAACGAGACACGCCACTTCTGAAAGCTGACAGCACAGGCAACAGCCGGAGGTCACTTTCTTCGGAGCTAGCCAGCGAAATAGCATTCTATCGGCAGGATGCATCTATTTCTTAAGCTTACGCAATACACCAGCAATCGTAAAGAAGAGTCGCTGTGCAGTAGAGTCAGAGACATGATATTATGTTGGAGTACACGTGTTTGCAATCATCGAAGTACAGCCATCTATGCTTTAAGACACAAACAATAAACGACATTTGCAGGTATAAGAAGTAGCCACTTTCAGAAGGCGCATTGCATCATTGCCTCTGTCGCAAGCTTAAGTTGCGACCAATGGCCAATGAAAGCAGCAGCACACAACTGCATATCGAACTGTTCTTACACTTACAAATATAGACTGAGATTTTGAAGAGTTTCGCAAGAATAAGAAACGGTGCCGCTATGATTGCTTTAATATCGTTTCGTCGAGTTAAATCGATGGCGATGCTATGCTACTTAATATGGCGGACGAAGTGGCTCAACATGCACAGTGAATGTGGACGAGCAGTTGAGTTCTATATGTTTCGAAACACAGACGATTTTATAGTGAGCCTGCATTACTGTTGAACATAAGATTTCTCTGTGCTATTACCTGATGTACATTATAAATGTTCCTGATGGAAGAGATAACTATATTAACTATACCGCTGTCCAAATGCAAGTGAGCCGGAAACTGTTCTGCTTCAATGTACAGACTGCGCAGTTTAATTTTATTACGCCTCTGTTTCCCAGAAGGAAGTTTATTTATATAATTTATTGCATTGAAAACTTTTGGTATTCCTTTTAAATTCTGGGCTTTGCAAGCGAAAAACACGATTTGTTTATGAAGCACGTAGTAGTGGGAGTCTCCGGATAAATTTTAATCACCTGAGGTTCTTTAACGTGCACTCAATGCACGACACAAAGGCGGTTTCGCATTACAGCCATGTAGAAACGCGGCCGCATTCATAGAGATTTGATTCCGCGTCCGAGCAGCGAAAGCGTCAAAGCAACTACGCCACGAAGGCGTGCTTGTCAATCCTTTTCTTTTGAAGTGCCTCCTACCTCAAGTGGCAGGTGACCGCTCGAGCCAAGCTAGACTGCCTCATCCTCAAAGCGTACAAACATGCCATCAGATTGCTGGTCAACACTAACACGGATAAATTTTTCGAACTGGGTTTACACAATACCAACGTCGCGCAGGACGAGCATTTGACAAAGACCAGAACCCGACGACACATCCTCAAGACGCTGCGCATCAGCTGCCACACGCAGCAGGGCGAAGAGGTCGCGATACCCACACCGATTCGAGAGCGTATCGTCATTTCGCCGTTGCCCAAGAAGATGCACCCGACGCATCATGTCGGCCGGCGCAACAGGCGCGCGCGAGACCTGGAAAAGAAATACGCCAGCAGATGCCAGCAGCGAAGAAGCCATTTACGTAGACGCGGCCTGTTACGAGCGGTGACGCGGCTTCGCGGTCGTTATCACGGACCACAGCAGAACTTGCGTAGCGAGCGCGACGATACGCACGAAAGAGACGGAGGTGGCCGAGGAAGCGGCGATAGCCCTCGCGGTAGCCACCAGGGACGCCGAGGTGATAATAAGCGACTCGCCGGCAGCGGTGCGCAACTACGCTAGTGGCCGGATCTCCCTGGAAGCGGCCCGCATTCTCCAAATTCAAGACGGCAGTATTTGCCGCAAGAACGACAGTTTCCTCGTATGGACCCTCGCCCACACGGACCCTCCGCTCCCGGACAACGAGACGGCCCACGCGGCGGCTCGAGGACTTACAAGTCGAGCTGTGGTGCCCGCCAGCATTCCCGACGTCTTGCCCACCTCAAGAGCGATGCGGGAGTGGACGTGGGGGGATCGCATGACCACTTTCAGAGACATCACGCAACACTACAGATTGAACAGATGTAGATACCCACCACCGCACGCCATACTAAACAAGAAACAGGCGGTTGCCTGGAGGCACTTGCAGACACACACCTATCCGAACACAGGGATCCTTCATCTCTGCTACCCCGACATGTATCCATCCGACGAGTGTAAAGCGTGCGGAGCTAGAGCGACGCTGCAGCAAATGCTTTGGGAATGCGTCGGTAGCGAGCAGCGGGAGTCCCCGACGAACGGGGTAGATATGGCAGTCTCGAACCTAGGGGCACGGTGGGAGCCGGCCCTGCTCAGCCACGACCTCGCCGATCAACTGTGGGCCGCGCGCCACGCCGAGGAAGCCGCCCATGTCCAAGACCTCGAGGCCGTCCCCTAGGCTCGGGTGTTTATGGCCCCAGCCCGCCTAAATCGCGGAACATTTGGAATAAAGTTTTCACTCACTCTCTCCCGTTTAAATGAGTCTTCCTAGAGCGAATCTGTCTAGCCCAATCATCCTGGACTTTGCATAACATGTCAGCTGCTGGGGGCTGCTGTTGCTGTCTTGTTAAAGAGCTCAAAGGAAGGATATTATTCAATAAATAAATAAATAAATAAATAAATAAATAAATAAATATAACGAATTGGCTTATGTGTTGCCCCACCTTTACTAAACCTGCATATGCGCCGTCAGCCGGCTCTGCTCTTTGCGCAATTACGTGGGGAGCAAGTGATACCTAAATACTTCCAGTGCGACACCTTCTAGTGCGTAATTAGTTTATTAAACTGAAGCTTTCTATTTCTTTAGCGATGCATGGAGAGCCTGCTCGGAAGGAGATTTCGGTGAGTAAACTGGGCTGATCTAGGAGAGGGGGCAATGAAAGGTGGGCCGATCCTGGAGGCAGTGTAATCGACGGTCGCGTGGATCAGCCTTGTCGAGTGGTTGGGGTATCAACGTACTGCTGCTTTGCCAGGAAGGCAGGGCAATCGATATGCCAAAAAACGCGTTGCTGAAGAACAATGTTATAGCGTTTATTCAACCGCTCCACGAAAGCTTCGCTTCATGTTGATATCAAAATGTGCGTTGAGTCTGCTTTTCTTTTCATTCTCTTCAACTTGTTCATTTTCTTTACTTCTTTCCTGTTTCCATGACGTGTCTAATAATTCTATTATGGGAGTTTTAATTGTGTAATTATGTGCGGCCTTTTAATTTATGATTCTGTGTGTGCTAGTTCATGCGTACCATGTACGGGCGGTATTTTTTCTTGACGTGTGCCGTACTTTCTTGTTGTGCTTGGCTGTTCTCGTAGACTCGCGCTTATATTTCTTTTATTCATTTCATTTTGATGAAGGCTCCATCGCCGCGCTCCAAGGGAACGTTCCAGCTGACAACGCTGTCCTTCCTTTACATGCCGTCACACATACATGCGCAAGCGCCACAAGTTGCACGACTAAACAAAAAGAGTGTACCTAAAGTCAAGTAACAAGCAAATTAACGTTACCTCGTGAAATTCCAGTGGCTAAAAGAAACCTGTGGCGGAATGCGGCCTACCTCAAGAAAGCGCTAAAAACAAAATAGAGTGAGTGAAGAATGATGTGTATGAGATTTTAGCTTCTTTGTTGGAAGATGGAGCTCAGCGTATACAAACCTGGGCGCGCTGGCCAGCTGAGCTGCTCAAGTTCGAACCGTTTCTTGCGACGATTTGCGACAACACGACGTATAAAATAAGCACCCTCTCAGCATATTATGTGTAGCTTTAAGGACCATCTGCCGCATTCTCTTATGTAAAAAGAGAAGCCGGAAACTTCCACGACCGTCCTGTGATGCCAACAACAATATATGTAAGCTGTTAAGCAGTGTTGCATTCTTGCGCTCCCTGTGAAAACAGGATCAAATGTAAAAGAAAAAACAAAAATGAACGGTTGTTTCGAAATGTTGCTTAAATTTAATCAGACTTCAAGTGAAGAATCCCTGCCTTGGACCCTGTAGAGAGAGAGAGAGAGAGAGAGAGGTTTAATGATACGAAATGCTGAGAGGTCGGCCTGAGGTATATTCCTCTAGCCAGCTACTCTGTACCTTGCTTGACCCTGTAAACCTTGCTTCTGTAGATACGCCCGTGACAGGAGGATGATCTGTTTAATTGGGCAAGAAAACTACGACGGAAGCTTATTGGCGTCTTGCAGTGATCTCGTAGGTCTCCTAAGGATCTGGAAATGCCAATACGCTTAGTTGATTATGCTCCGAGAGGTATTGTAATTACAGGTATACATGGCAGGTGTCGAGCCGTCGAGACCGCGGGCTTGCAATAACGTAAAAGCAGCCACAGTTTTTATGTAGTATTTCGTAGCGTTTATTCATAATGTTGGGAGTTTTTCTTTTCGACCATAATAAAACTTATAGGTCACCATACTTTTCTCTATTTTCTCACTTATACAACAGTTTTATGACTAAGACAGACCATTTAATTGCCCACAAATTAATTCATTCCACGTGTGAACTGGAAGACCAATATTACTTCAAGGAAGACAATTAGTTGCGCAAGGTGTATTAGGATTGGTTGGCTCTATGCTAGTGCGTAATTTCAGTGATTTACGCCATGCCACAAGTTTAGAAATTCCGCCGACGCTGTCTCTGTGTTGCTGATCATGCTTTCATCAAACGATCGTGTATTGATGTGTATTTAAGTCAACGCAATGTAATCGCAGTGGGAATAAAGATGAGTGCGTGTGGGGTGAGCTAAACAAACAGTACGGATGCTGGATAAACCTGGAATGAGCGGTCTAGCTTCTCGGCACGTCAGTACTTTAGCACATTTAGCAGATTTCTTACTCGGGCATGCAATTAACACAGGCGCCAATGTCTGTAAGCACGCTGCGACTATTCATTGGAAGCACGGAACGTTTCTTCCGCCAAAGCAAGTGGCGGTGCCCCGCTCCCTGTGCGCAGGATTAAGATTAAGAAAAATAAAGAACTGCGATGCAGCATGCGAGAATTAGACGACGCGCCACGTTCTGTTTCGGGCAGAGAAGACAATTCGTGTTTTGCAAACGATTCCTTTTCATGACATGGACTAACCAAGACAGCTATACTATACAGGAAGATGGAGAGAGAGAGAGAGAGAGAGAGAGAGAAAGGCAGGCAAGTTAACAAAGATCTCGGCGGTTGGTTACCCTACGCGTGGAGACTGGGAAAGAGAGAAAGATAGATAAGGAAGAAGGAGGCGAATGGACAAACAGCAGTCCAAGAAGGGATGTCTCTAGAGCCAACGTTTCGAGAAGACAAATATTGTCGGAACGTTGTTCTTATCGACGCCACAGACTTGAAATCAGTAAACCCTATCATCTGACCTTCTTACTGACGGAGCATGCCAAAATTGCAACCATATCATCGAATAGGACAACGCATCAGCGGCCACTAAACAAATAATCGTGACAAACAGGTTTTACCCGATTTTTTAAAGATGCAGTCGACTCGGGTACGATGAACCAGACGCATGGCATCTTGCTCCCACTTTATGCAGGACCATTACGACACGTGCTGCATACTTACAGTGACGACGAGCTTATGTCTACTGCATTGTGAACAGCGAAACCCATATGGGTTTCAAAACGTCAATCAACTTTTGACCTGGCCAGCAACAAGCCTTTGTGTTTTCTAATATGCTGCCTGACCAGCTGGCCTCTCGTCACACCTTTGACCATGAAGATTTATTTCGTGCGCCCTGACGAAGACAAGCCTATTTGTCGAAACCTTGGCTCCAGGGACATCCATTGTCGACAGACTAAAGTGTTGCAGATCCTTTAGCTCTAGCGCCTTGGTCGACCGTACAACAAGGACTTGCGAGTCAAATTATGATGCAGTTGCCTCGGTTTGCCACACCCAAGCGGTCAACGTTGGCACATCTGTGACCGTTGTTTGTTCAAAAGTGCAAGCGGAAGCAGTTCGGCGCAGTCATTGCACTGAATTTGACATCTTCATATTGCCGGTGAGGTCGAGTCGCCAAACTTGGGCATTGTTCGCTCCTCGAGCTGATTGTTAGTGACTATGGTACGTTGCATGCGTGCATACTGGATGAGATGCAACATAGAGACTTTGCAATGAAATCAGTATTACCCTAAAATCTGGCACAGTAAATGTTGCGCTGCCTTCACCATTTGTTCTTTTCCAAAAGTAATAATCCACAAGGTTAATCTGAACGTTATGAACAGTTATGAGAAAAATATATAAATATCTTCCTCTATAGAAAGAAAAAGAAAGTTTTTTATTCTTTCCAGCAAAGGAAAGGCTTCGGGGTCGTCAAGACGAACAACTGTGGTTTGACTGCGCCTAAATGTAACCTGCTTCCTCGCGCTATTTGTCACAAGCCGGAATTGTGATTATAAATCACAGCATTGAAGAAGGCCTCTGCTGTGTAACAATACATAAATTAAATTCTGGGGTTTTACGCACCAAGACCGCAACGTGAGACCCCACGCCGCAGTTTGATACTCCGGAATAATTTTGACCACTTGGGGCTCTTTAACGCGAAGCCAATGAGCGGCACATGGGCGTTTTTACACTATGTCTCCATCGTAATGCGGCTTCCGTGGCCGGTATTTGTTCCCTAGCTCTCGGGCTTAGCAGAGCAACGCCAAAGCTACACTACGCCATCATGGCGGGTCTCCATAAGAATATTACTTGTTGAAAGATCTACGATAGCGTTATCTTTGTTCGTTTTGGTGTTAAGATTTTCCATTAAACGGTGGCAAGGCCTTTATATGTCTTGACCTCTTTGCAGCTTTGTCAAATGGACGGTAACCATGTTCTTCCAGTAGTACTGTTTGTGAATCGCTTGATATGTTTCCGATTGACACTTAATATTCTTGTTCCGCTTACACTCTAGCTCCCAAAACGGGATTAAAATTACGCAATACTAAGTGTCATGGAGTCGCAGCAGTCAGATCCACTCCGCGTTATGCTCAATTTATAGAACGGACCATGCATGCCAGTGCTCTCAGCTGTCCTGTAGATGGATTTCCTTGAAACACTCGCACAGAACCAACCTTGCTTTAAATAGAACATTTAGAGGGTACCTTCTTTTAGCCTTGTGAAAAATTTTCCGTTCAGACGTCAGGACTATGTATAAGCTCTGTTTTATCAAATAAGAAAGAAGTTCACAAGAAGCTCCGGAATAGAAGTGATCAGGAGTGGTCGAAGAAAGTATGTCTCGGACTGGAATTCACGTTTGGACAAGAGCACGTGTTGTCCAAGGCTACAATTAGGTTGATCCCAATTATGTAAATCATGATGGTGCCAGAAAAACTGTGGCACTCTATTGACAAAGCCAATGCATAAATGTTGTGGCCGAAAGGTTGTTCGCAAATATTTGCTCCATGTCGCCGTAACTCCGAGGTTTCTTTGTGCACGTGGCGGCCAACTTGTTTTTACTACCGAATGCGTACTTGAAGCTGCGCAAGGAAATGCTTAAACACAAAGGAAAAGCAAATGGGAGGAATGTAAGGTGGCATCGGTGAAATCGAAATAGAATGCCTGCTCATCGAGCTGCATAAGAATATCTCCCTCGTCCCGGCGTACCTTTCTTCTGAAGGCAAACAAATCGAAACATACCACGAAAGCCCTCAGCACCGAACTTTTAAGGGAAACCTCATCAGTGAGTCTTGGCATTCAAGGCGCTCTGTTTAAGCCTCTTTCTTTTAAATCCGGGGACGCACTAATGAATAAGCCCCGCAAACGGTGCAAGAAAAATATGCTAAGACAGTCGGAATTTGCTACGACGCGAAAGTCTTTAGCGGACTGTTTTATAAGGTTCAAAAAATGAAAGCTTGAGTTCTCTCTTCTTTTGCACGATTTCTACGTGAGTTTTTTTCCTCGATATTTAGTGCATTACGCATCTCAAGTTCTGTGTTAAGACATACGCGGGTCGAAAACAGATAATCATTTTCTTTACGCTCTCAAACATGCAGCAGACTGCTTTTATTTCCGAAACTAATGCTACTCTGCGATTCTGACCTTAAGAATGCGACTCTTTCGCTGTTAACACAGCGTGACGTGGAAAGGTTCATATAGCGAACAACTGCACAAATGCAAAGGCTAATCAATACGACGTGCGGAAGGACAAATTAATAAAAGCTACCTAATACAAGAAACTCGCTACACAATATCTTTGTTTATTACATTTTGATAAAACGGAAGCGCCTTGTTGTCAGGGAAGAATATCCGAGAGGAAACGAGGAGCGCGACGGCTGCTGCGGCGTTCTTTTTTTGTGCGTATCACACCGCAAAATTGATACCTGGGAAGCGGGGTTCACGTATATTGCAGGCGTGTAAGACGCAGCACCAAATAAGGAGAGGAGAGGAGAGACAAAGAGGAAGAAAGACAGGGAGGCTAGCCAGTGTAAGTAGCGGCTGGCTACCCTGTGCTGGGGAAAGGGGTAAAGGGAATAAAAGGAGAAAGAAGAAGAAGAGGAGAAAAAAAAGAGAAATCGGAAAATTCACGCAGTAATGCGATAGTACGCGATACAACACTCAAAGGCGATCGCACAATTCGCATGTCCTTAAAAACTTCAGCAAAGCCCTTAAGGCCTTGAGTGCCGAAGCCCGTCTGGACCAGTGTCCTAGAGCTTTTTCCTCTGTAAAGGGGCGATTGTCCAGTTTTTCGAGCGCGGTCACGAGCACTGTTCTTGGCACTTTGTAGCTGGGACAGTCACAAAGGAGGTGCTCAATTGTCTCCTCGCAACCGCAGGTGTCGCATGTAGGGCTGTCGGCCATTCCAATGCGGAATGAATAGGAGTTTGTGAATGCCACGCCGAGCCACAGGCGGCGCAGACGTGTTGCTTCCGCTCGTGGTAACCTTGGTGGTAGACGGAGTTGCAGACATGGATCCAATCTGTGGAGACGTGCGTTCCTGAACTCATTGGTGTTCCACAGATTCTGCGTAAGCTCGCGGGCGAGGGAGCGAAGACTTGTGGCTGCGTCTGTTAGTGACAGTGGTATCGGTATAACGTGGGCACCATCGTCCAAATAATGCTTCCTCTGCGTTCTGCGTTAAGATTGTAGCTGTGACTGTACTAGTCGGTACATAACTAAAGTCATTAATGGTCAATAGCTCAGAAGCACTTGTTGCGAAGTCAATGGAGTGGACAAGTAAACTAGCCCTTGCTTTCTTACTGTGCTCACGTGATAGACGTAACTTGGGCGCGGGCAGTAAAGGAAGTGGGTTGGGTCAGTGATTTAAAATGAAAGACACAGAACTAAACCAAGAAATGTCAGGGGAACCGAGCGCCTTGATTGTTTTTATAACAACCATGTGAGGCCAATAGAAAATGAAGCCGCAACAATCATAACGGGAATTAACTGTTTCTGCAGCTGAAATTCAGAATGAATTTTGAGCCCGAGCATTAACATTTTGATAAGGTTGATGATCTTAATACGGAAAAAAGTAAATGAAAATGGATGCGACCGGTCGCATTGTACGTCATCAATTTTCCCTTGTGCTCCATGTGGGAAGGTACTTTTACAGTATGAACAACAAGAGGGCCTACAAGTCAGCCCGTGAGCCTCTGCATGTCTAATATCTGTTTTAGTTAGTTGTACATACTGCAGCCCTATTGGGCTATAGCAAGAGTGGGCGTGAAAAGAAGAACAGTGAAAATAATAGAGGTAATACGAACAGTACGGACGAAATGGAAATTATAACTACCTATTCAATAGTCGCTAAAAATAAGTTTAAAGGCAGAGAACGAGTAGGAACAGGCAAATAATTCAAATATTCAATTACACGGGAAAATGACTATATTTGACATGATTGTATAATACGTCAGGTGCTGAAGAGACCTGGCGCCGTGAGGAAGAAGACGAGGTGTCTCTGAGCCCTTAGTTGACATCAGCAATTTCTCCCCTGTGGTTTCTGGGGACCTTGCTTTTGTAAATACATCATAAAGATAGACTCTTAATTGTATCATGGCGAGGCTCCTACCAAAGATGAATTTGCAAACAACAGGTGGAATTTTCGCTGTTAACAACAGTTTCGACACTGCTCAGTTACTTTCGCTAACGATGTATTTGCTACGCATCTGTCAGCAACTAATCTTACAAAATACATTCTATGACATGAGCTGCTTTGGCAGTACCCGCCGTGGTTGCTCAGTGGCTATGGTGTTGGGCTGCTGAGCACGAGGTAGCAGGATCGAATCCCGGCCACGGCGGCCGCATTTCGATGGGGGCGAAATGCGAAAACACCCGTGTGGTTAGATTTAGTTGCACGTTAGAGAACCCCAGGTGGTCAAAATTTCCGGAGTTCTCCGCTACGGCGTGCCTCATAATCAGAAAGTGGTTTTGGCACGTAAAACCCCACAATTAATTTTTTTTTTTGCTTTGGGAGTACAGGCACAGGCCTTGCGAGCTTGCTTGCTACTGTGGAATTGGTACCACTACAGACGCCACCGCTACATGCCATATACAAGCACCATGTACCACTACTATATATCATGCGCACGTGACGTCGGCGTGCTGCTATCTGTGACAATATGCGGAAATTCATGTGTTCCAGCATGCCTATGGTTTCTTTGAATTGACGTTAAGGGCATACAAGTGTAACATACATTGACGTATTCTCGGTGGTACACAAGAGGGCGGTCCGAAATATCTGTATAATACCACGCTTCTGAATGACAACATAAGAACACGTTCCATCACTTTCTGTTGCAGGCACTGAAAAAAAAAATAACAAAAAAATACGGTGCACTCTTCCTACATGGAAAAACAACACTTGAAACGTGCGAAAGTTCTAGCAAACAGAGCTGGCGTGTTTGGAAAGCCCCGCCTGTGTTCCTTTCAGTTCAAAATGGGAATCCGTAAAAACACGGAACGATATACAAAATCTTCCAGATTTGTCGGGCCTGCTCAAAGCTTTCAGAGAGGGAGGCTTCTCTTAGCAGTACAGTCTGTTGTTGCTTGAGAGACTCCGTGTAGGGCTTCCCGTTAGAAAGAAAGAAAGAAAGAAAGAAAGAAAGAAAGAAAGAAAGAAAGAAAGAAAGAAAGAAAGAAAGAAAGAAAGAAAGAAAGAAAGAAAGAAAGAAAGAAAGAAAGAAAGAAAGAAAGAAAGAAAGAAAGAAAGAAAGAAAGAAAGAATATTCGATGCTTGGTTACGACTAGCGAAGGAAAGTATTCATGTTTTGTGCAAAAGCATGTTCGAAACGTGACTGCAGGCGTACATTCATGTACAAGCTAGAACAGCAACAATAATGCAAGCCCAATGCATTCCATAACAAACGCAAATAGTACTTCCGGGTGCCTGTACAATGGGTATGAAGAATATGAGCTAGCTTTTTATTTTATTAGACCTAGCGCTCGCATACCTGTGACACGTCCGTGCATATATAATATATTTTCTGCAGTGCTTCAGAAAAGTACTTAACGAATATAAATTTAGTCACGCACTCTTCTTTCAGTAAGCATATATAGGGTGAGTTATTGCGATATAGAGACACTTTGTGAACTGCTCTTACATTGCACTTCACATTATGGGGGTTTCTTAAAAACAAGCTCCGGCCAGTCGTGAAGAAGGCCGTAATATTAGGAAAAAGGGTGGGCAAGTCACTGAGTTCTAGCGAGCGAGAAGCAATTCAAAAATTGGCTTGTGATAAATTAATCACACCCACCATAGTGACATTGGCGTTGCGCTTGATCCAAAGATAGTGGCATCAAATCCCAGTCGCGGCGGACGCATATCGATAGGGGTGAAAGGCAAGAACACCCGTGGTACCATGCATGGGGTGCACGTGAAAGAACCTCACGTCGTAAAAATTAATCCGAAGTCCCTCACTGAGGCATCCCTCCAAATCATACAGTGGTTTGGAGATCTAAACTCCTGAAACCTAACTTAGCTTTAATTAGACCTTAATCAGAAGGCAGTTTCTAACATGCATTATTTGTCAGAATTCTAAAAAGAAAATCCTCACTGCGAACATATCAAATCCATTTGAACCATTCTAACTACATCACGAACGCATATCAAATGCGACTGGCGGATGACAAACACTTCTTGGACGCGGAAACGTGTGAATATAACCCCAACTGTTATTTTTGAAGAAGAAAAAAGAAAAGTGCGTGAAGGAGAGTTCATGGCAAACACGCTTGTATCCTGTCCTTGAAACTAGTGTTTTGTTTTCCTTTTCACGTCAGCGTGAAAGATTTTCGTCAGACCTTTCTCAGACCTTTCAGACCTGCTTATGGAAAAAAAGAAGATAAGCAGCGACAGTAAGGAACACCAAGAGCTTGACAAGAATCTCAGTGTCCATCACGCGATCAGAGCAAGGCGTTCTCAAGCACTGCGCTCACTGCTCGTCGCAGCTACGAATGACGATATAACAAAATTTTGAGATAAAATAGCATGGCATGTGCTAAAAAATATCGGCGCAGCAGGGTGGAGTGGATGGAAACTTTTCAGTGAGAAACGCAATTGGCGATCATAATAAGCAGAGATAGAGAAAAAAATAGGAGAGTGAACTATGGAGAAGCGGAGAAACAGAAAGCTAAAACCAAATAAGCTGCTAAAATACAGATCGACGTCTTTAAATATTCTATATTCTTCGTTGATGCATGAACGAAGTTTATTCTCGGCTGTCTACTGATCTGAAGAGCCTCGGACGGAGAGTGGGGGGCGGCGCTTAGAAAGCTCTTGAAGCAACACTCATTCCTCTTGACACAGATGTGGAGAAACGGGAGGAGGTGCCTGATAAAAGCGAAATATGGAAGCGAGGAGAGGCTGAAACAGCGCTGCTGTTAACAGTGTCGCTAACATTAACAAAATCGCGTTTTCCTGCAACGGAGACAAGCATGACGGCGAACAGAGGAATAGATTCAGCCGGCTGGGTGCCCTGAAATCTACCCTTGTTGCACGAGAGGGCCCGATATATCCTGAATGCCTTGCTAATTGTTCTTCAAGAGCGACCTCTGCGTGGTTGCTTGCATTCACCGCAATGATCCCGAAGGTGGCTGCATGGCTGCTGGCAAAAGCAAGGAAGCGTGCCTTATAGTGGCGCTGTCGCCTTTATCGTCGCCGCGATGTCCGCACTTGAGCAGCGGTGTGCACGGCGGTATTTCTTTACTGGACAAAGCGTAAGTCATCGTACGAATTTGAAGTAAAATTTCTCTCCGTGATATAGCTGCACACAAATGCACACTCATCGCAGTAGCTGTGTGGCTATGACGTTCCACTAGCAAACAAGAAGCCGCGGCGGCCGCATTCCATATAGGCTGAAATGCAAATGTTAGAAACTCAAGGTGTTTGAAATTGATCGGAAGCCCCTCCCCAATAACATTTCTCATAGCCTCGCGCTAATTTCTGACGTTTAAGCCAACTAATATTATTTTATAGTTATTTCAAATCATCGATGAATAATTTCACTTTCTCGAAAGAGAAAGCATAAATATGCCTCGTGGTGTACGTTGTGCTCCGAAAGTGCACGTACCCTATGTACGCGGTTACGTTGCTTTTTAAGTTTCATCCACCTCGATAGACTTTTGAGAACTGGACAGAATGATAACGCTTTGCCTAATTCAACGTCTGTGCTTCCCAGTAAGGAATGCGGCGGAGCGCCTGCAGATGACAGAGCCCTGGAGGGCGCTGACGTCCCGTGCTTGACTCGCCGAAAAACGCGGCAACAAATCGGCAAGTGGGAACAGAAAGCGACTCCAACGCTCAAGCACGGCGGCAGACTGCCTGACTGAATCGACGCTGTTTACACGAATAAAACTGGAACGAATGTCAAATTATACGATTATACGATTATATCTTAACAGTAAGTAAATAGAGACAGTAAATGCTATCTACACTTCTGATCACTTCATTTTGCATGACGCCCATGTGCTAAAGCATGCTAGGCGCACCGCCAGGAAAATCTCTCCAAGAGTTATTAAAGAGCCTCTTTCTCTCTTTCTACTTCTGCGCAATCCTAAACGGTGCCAAGTTTAATGTTATCCTTATATTCGTATATTTCGGCATTAGCCCGTTCTTATAGTTAATCAGTCAAAAAGTACCCATTTTTATTTATGTGTTAAACAGTTTTGGTGGACCGGTCGATGGAAAATACACGACACGCATCTTTGCGCGTGAAGTTGACGGACTTGAGTCGACAGAAAGTCATCTCATCTCTTCGAGGCTTGCTCACTCTTGCTTACGTAGTGCGTAGCGCGAGAAGGGATGTGACACTGCAGTAAAGGCATGACTTGAAGATGGAACGGCGGCGAGGCAGTACAACGACCTCCTGTATGAGAGACCCGGCGTATAAGAGAACAGAGGGATAGGACATCGACATGCAGTTACGCTGATGGCTGGGATGCATGTAGGAGACCCGAAGCGTGTATTCCGGAGGTCGGTGGCGTCAGAGGCTTCATCTGCCTTGCATAATCCTGCTTTACATAATCGGAAAGCGAAGGGAATTTGCCCGAGATAATAGCTTGGCTGCTGTCGAGCAAGCGAAATGCCTTTGGAGAAGAAGCAAACGCAACCGCGCCAATTTTCATTCTTTCGTTTTTATAGAAGGTATAGTTAGTTCTTTTTATACTGTCTTAGTCTATTTCGCATCTCGCGCAGGGACGAAGAAAGAATGATAAAAGGACAAGTGCGGCTTAGCTGAGACGCTTCTCTTCTGAAATAAATGGCTGGTACTGGCCTGCCTCACTGCCACAGTACCACAGAAAGATCTAAAGCGTTCCTTCCGAAACTGAAAGAAAAGGAAAATAAATGTTTTGCTTTAGGTGATTGTCTGCATGTTTCGGCATGTCTAACCCCCTTATTGTAGAACGTTCTTCGACTCAAAACTGCACGTCAACTAAAGAAAGTAAATGGCAGGGCCGCCCCTAGACAAAAGTGACCACTGCGCTTCAGTGTCACTCCACGGCAATTATCGAGAAGCGTAGCGTCATCTTTAGTCGGCTGGCGGCATTGCTCAACTAGATGGAGTGGAGGAAAAGGTTCGGGTCAAGAAACGTTTAAGAGCACAGGGGTAAGTGTTTTTGGCTACACTGATCTTCACGCAATATCAACACAGAAATTAGGATCAAAAGAAAACAAATGCATGATGATTTACATAGAGTAATGTGGCATGAACGGAAGAAAGGCCACAACACCGCTAGTGAAGGCCACCTAAATACAAAGACGTCAGGTTTCATAAACCTAACCTTGCAACCGTGTAAACACACAAACACATAGACACAAGGTGGTCTGCTTAAATTTCTTATCGATTAATATGTGTTCTGCTTTAATTTCATATCAATAAGCTTGAAGTGTGCCTGACTATTCCTGGAATTACAAATAAGGTTGAACATTTCTTAGAGTCTCTGAAATAACTGAAATTTCTTCGGCGGCATTTTTCCATCCAGCAGAACTCGATTCCTCAGCGAATGTGGTACCAATATAGGCATAAATTAAGGCATAAATGAATTTTTTATAGTCACACAAGATTTCATGCCTCTCAAACATCTCGCAGGCACCAATCTAAATTTGCGGATATTACATAACGGCATGCACCGCGACGTAAGAAAGATGATTGGTGAACCACAGCCCCTTCTCATATTTGAAAGGCGGGCGCCAATACTGTTTTATAAAGTGTTTGAAATAAGCAGCGTTCTAAGCTGTTGCTCGTTGTGCGCTGCAGCTTACAAGTAATAGCTCGCTGTAAGCTGTAGGCACACTACAGAGTAAAAGGGTACCAAGAGACATACACAGTTCTGTAAACAAAGAAAGTGCCCAAGGAATCTGAAAACACGCACATAAGTTGAGAGTTTTGCAGACGAGACTGCTCAAGTATCTACACATACTTACATAACTGATACTTAAGATACAACAAGACCGAACGTGGACTGCACATATACAAGTTATAGCAACTGAATATTTTCATTGTGGGCTCAGCCACGATCGTTTAGTTTGAGCCTAAGAATTTTTGAATTTTCCAATAAGATTTTAAAAGGCACAAGTGCTATTTTCTAAAGCTGCACTGTTGGCCATGGGCCAAGGCCGTCAAAGGAACCACAGGGAACACAATGCTTTGCCACTTGGCCATTATTTGATATTATACACGCTTGGGTGCGCAGTGATCAGACGGGAAAATAAAGCTCCTGGTCTCTTTTCTGGCAGCAGGTGAATTGTCAAATGTCGAGAGTTATGGTAAATGTAATACATCTTTATAACCGTGCATTGCAAATCTAGTTTTGGTGCGGCAGTACTAGAGAGAAAGAAAGGTCGACGATACGAATACTTGCTAGTTGAGATGCCTTTTATCCCAAAATATTATGAGGATCGAGTACTTTCATGGAGAACTGCCCGCTTAGGTCAGGGTTAGTGTCCGTATAAGGAAAACAACGTGTATACAAGGAAAACAACGTGTATATTGGGCTACATCAGTTCACAAGAACAGATGCAGGCCAATTATGACACCTACGATAACATTTAAAGGCACCAAGCGTATGACGAGTAGATCTTACGAACTGAATGTTTCTTTAATTGTGCTCCAACTTCTTACACCTGAGTTCAATATATAAGGGCTTTAAATGATAGTAAATAAACAAACATATGATAATGTTAGAGCCACAATTATAAATGAGCTGAAAAGTTCTTCTGCGTCATGATATTGAGGTAATGCTTTTCCGATGCTGTTACTTTCCGTGACTTTCCGTGACGGTGGCTGGTAAGAGTTGTATAGTATTTAGATGAAGGCATTGCTACAAAATCGGAAGTCCTAAAACCGTATCGATACAGATGCCAGTCAACGATGATAACCTTTGCTCGCTGCTCAGGCACGTACATGACTGTATGTCTAATGGCCAACTAATGGCAACAGTTCTTTTTTTACAGCAGGATTTTTCAAGCCATATTCTTCATTTGTTTTATCTCGACCTTCTTTTTTGCTGCGCAACTTTCTTTTCGTAGCCATACGCACCTATAATTGTTGAGAATTAATTGACATCAAAAATATTTTTAACAAATCTATACCAAATATCACATCTATCATATCTGGTGTTATTAACAATTAACGGTTGATAATGTGCAAGCTCTTGTTTCTATGCATAAGTCACGGCTGATAAAACTTTATAGATGTGAACCAGCCCTTGCGTTTTGTATGGTCTTCTGTGCTTTGGCCTACCTTGCCTTTATCCTCACTGTTTAGCTAATGATGCTTGTCGCATCATTGCAGAGTTTTCAGTTGGCGCGCTCACTGGACTAAATTAACATTGAGTTTATATATAAAATGAAATGGAAAGCGACTCGCCTGTTGGATTAATGCTTTGGCTGAGGGCACCAGCTTGTACCTGTGTGTTTGCAACGAGCGACCAATATTTCTGTGAAGCTTTACGCTGCAGTGATTTCATGGAAACAGTGATCTCGAGACAAAATCTCAGCACTATTATAGGGACCATAGCGCTTAGGTGACACAGACCATTATGAAAGGCAAAGACGGTCGCTAATTTTCAAACTGTATCAAACCAACTAGCCCAACAGTATCTACTAAGCACTACTTTCGCGAACATAAACGTGGGGTGCCACCGATGCTGCATCAAGTAGGCTGCGTGTGCCACAGTAAAGCACTGCTCGGCTGTTCCGTTGTTGATCCTATGTTAACGAGATGACGAGTTCTAAAGCTTCGAAAGTAAAGCACGAAAGGTCAACAACGTCCGCAACTGAAACACCTAATATATATAACAAGCGTTGAAATTAGACTTCGTGACCCTGTCGGCTCTCTCACCAACAAAACCGTTTCCGGGCATTACAAGTGACCCGGAAAGTGCGCTCGCACGAGGGCACCCCGCATGTTTTCTTTTTTTTTTTTTTGCACTGGCTGTGCGTACTTCTCGCTCAAGGAATCCAGGGATTCAATCAGTGCTGAAGCACCGACGACATCCAAAATGAACCTGTGCATGAGACCACAGGCACACAGGCTGGCGCCCGTCTTTGTGCTGCACACGTTTAAATTCGCGTTCAAATTGGTGTGGTACGCTCACGTACTCAACACCACACTTGAGTATGTGAGCGCGCCAGTGGCATTGCGTGCGTGCATTTTCCCTTTGATGCCTTGTCCGGCAATGTCCGACAAGAAAAATAAATAGACCTATGCCGGAACTGTGCTTGTGATAGACAGCAATGGAAGTGCTGAAAATCGCATCTTTTCCTTGTTGCGTAGCTTCAAAAACAAACCGTGATAGATGAGAGAGAGAGAGAGAGAATAGCACATTTAAACTCTTGCCACTAAAAACAATGTAGGCAAGGAAATGAGTAACTGTCATTAAATCTTTATTTAGCACTATTGCAAAAGGTCACAGAAAGAAATCGGTGACCTGAAAAGCTTTTTGTAGCTTTTAATATCCATAAATGTTCACAAACCCACGTGTTCATAATGTAGATACAAGTTGCGAAGATGACCCGTGAGCTGCTCACAGCTATATTCTTTTTTCTTTCTTTTTATTTAAGGGACTGTATCAGCTAACATTTGGCGTCCGCCTTTGTATGCAGGGTAAACCATTATGCAGGGTGAAAAATTACGCGACTGCAATGCCTCGGAAAGGTTTGCTGAGATGTACAGCCAACCACAAGATTTTACGGAACAGGAGCTCTCAGAAAAAGCGGAATATCTGCGTAGCCTTACAGTCCAGCCTAGTATTCGCATTTACAGCCACTACGAGCATATGTGAACAACATTGTGATATTCGGTTTTACTGACTACTGTTGCATGCTGCTCGGAAATTGTACGTTTTCTAAGATTCCGTGGCCGATAAACTTTTGTGGTTGAGCGTACTTGACCTTAGAAAAAGTGTCCACAACCATGTGGACTATGGCAGTGAACAGTAAGAATTGCGAAAATGCTTGCACCCATGTTGTTTTCCTTTAGCGGCCGCCTCCACCGAGATATGGTGTCTTTCTTTGGAAGCTACAAAAGGTGCGTGATTTGAATGACCCCCTACTTTAATTACGCGCAGGAATATTTCGCTTTACAAGAAGTGTCGAAAAATGTGGACACTGGTAGCAAAGTGGTTAAGTAATGTCTCGAGCCCAGTTTGGGGAAGTAAGTAAGAGAAAGAAGATTTTCATTTCATGTATCTACCTTGAATACCTCACTAGGAGGTATTGCATTGCGGGAGGAGTATATAGAAAGAAATAGAGCTGAATAGTAAATTTGGCTAAATGAACAAGATGTGTGAATGATTATGCAAGCTTTCGAGTGTAGGCCACGCCAAATATAGAATATTAGCCCTTCCAAATACGCTTTTGTTGCACATAGGCTCTGAAGGCTGCTACATGATTCACGTTTACTTGTGTGTATGAAACAGCAGGGCGTACGTAGCATTTGCTAGTGGCTTACCTCGTCATCTGTATCCTATCACGCGAAGTTAGCGGCGAGCGGTGTAGATATGACAGCAAAGGGCCTGCGCCGTTGGTTTCCAGGGTGCGAACGCTGTGTACGAGTGGCAGAGAATACTCAACAGCTGTCTTAAGCTTCTTTTCGCTGTTGGAAGGATTCGCCAGCCGTTAGTGGCGCATTTTACGCATAGGTTAGTAAGTTACGAAAGGTCAATGCCCGACGTAGGGATAATTCGATAGTAACGCAGCCTAGTTCTCATTCCGCGCCGGTACCCATACAGTTTACAAAGAATTAATTATCGTTAATAAACTTATAGATGTCTCTTGCCCGGTTGCTCTACTGAGCGATGCATGCCCGCGTTTGTAATTCGGCGAACGGAAGCAGTTCTTGTGATGTCTGAACCAATCCAAGCTCGCGTGTTTGAAATCGGGCCGAAACGGCGTACAGGCTACATTTCTGTGGAACGCCTCGTTTTTACTGGCTCCGTGGAAAAGCGATACGGAAAGACCAACAGGTGTCAGAGAGTCGGAAATTGGAATTGCGAACAAGTCTCTTTCCTTGTTTCAATTATTTATTTATTTATTTATTTATTTATTTATTTATTTATTTATTCATTCATTCAGTCATTAAGCTTCAGGCTCACTTTGCTCTTACTTCTGTGCGGCCAAGAGAACATATCATTGGCAGAGAGAATAAAGATGGCAATGTATAAAACAAATTGCATCGCCCCATTGAACTGCAAACTGCAAAAGGTTGTTTCCGTTACTGTTACCCTTTCTATATCACCTCCAGCTAAGGATCCACCACCAGTGATCGAAGAACGTGTCCTAAGGTCCCGGCTGCTACGCCGCCAGTGGATGCTAATAAGTTGCAGTAATGAATATTTATGAACCGGTGGTATACTGCAGTTGTAGACTGGAACTCGTGGTTCTGGGTATCTGATACCCTGGCAGGCCTAAGTGAAGCCCTTTAATGTACTCTGTATACTGTACCTGTTGGTAACGAGCAATAATTTAGCAATGTCACTGCTACAATGCCTACATGCTGGGCCGAGCAGAGGATGCTAATAAGTTGCGGTAAGGAATATTTATGAACCAGTTGTATACAGCAGCTGTAGACTGGAACTCGTGGTTCTGGGTATCTGATATCCCGGCAGGTCTAAGCGAAACCCTTTAAAGGGCTCCTCACCAGACACCATAGCAAATTTCGCACATACGCTGGAAATTGTTACGTGTCCTCTAGGGAGCGTTCTGCTGCAAAATTTTTTTCAAATTGGCTCATTAGTAGCCGAAATAAAATTACTTCATGGCCGCGAACCCGTGACTTCAGCAGGCCAACTTCACTTCCAAACGAGACACTCTCTCCACTCGCCCCGTCTAGCCTCCGCAAGCGAAATTCCTTCCCTGCGTTATACCATACCGGACCTCCAGGATCACGTGACGCATACGTCACGGGCCCCACCTTCATAGTTCTTTACTCCTCGCTTTTTTTTTCGGCGCTGCGCAATTTCACTGAAGGCGTTGCGCGCAAGCTGTTGTGATTGTCTCGTTTCGCATGGTGCACAATTTTGCGAGCTGTGCTTAAGGACAAATGACTGGCGGTATAATTCAGTACTACAAGAATACTGAGACAGAACACGCGGATCGCAGAGCATGATCACGGGCGCTGGAACACGGTAGAAGATGGCTAAGGCTTGGTACTTGCTCACCTGACTGCAAGACCGTGGGAACAAGCAGACGAAGTGGAAGTACATCTCTCTTGCTTCGGTGTGAAGTAAAAAAAAAAAAAACAGGCAGATATTCTGTTTGTGTGTATTATTATTTGTCTAAACTTCAATTTGTCAATTCATGCAACAGATCAGACAAATAACAGATGTTGCCTGGAATAATTCGCGAAGTCATGTGTCATCACGAGCGACTCCACACTGCGGACACGAGTACGTAGGCGCAAGGACACACGAGTACGTCACCGTCCGGCTTAGAGCCCGGTCGCCGCGAGGAAAAAGGAAAGATGACGTTTAGATTGAAATTTCAGACCTTTCCGCGGTGCCTAGCGATGTAATTCTTTGCAAACACGATCGTTAGCGCGCATTGTGTGCTCTGCGCTTGTCAGCTCAAAATGGCCAGACCTGTTGAGGGGCCATTTAATGTGCTCTGTATACTATGCCTGTTGGTAACGAGCAATAAATTAGCAGTGTCATTGCTTCAATGTGTGCATGACAGTGGGCCGCAGGCCTTTACCAGTACTTTCCTTGAAAGTCCCTCGGAGTACACCCCAGAGAGACAAGAACTTGCCAAAGCTTTCCAAAAACTGGACAATCGGCCTGTTTCTGTGCAGGTGATGCTGGAACACCACCCCTATCGTCCGTCTGCCCATAAAGCGGTCAAGGCGCTTTTGTGCTTCTTAAGGACGACGGGCTTGTGCAACCCTCTGTGACTATTAATGCAATTTCTGTAAGACCGCACACGTCAGCGAACTCACCGCGATTTCCTTCTTTTCTTCCCTCCTCTCTCTCCCTGTTAACTTTGTTTTCCCCCTTTGCCATTCCACCGGCGTAGGGTAGCCAACCGGACGTTATTCTAGTTAACCTCCCTGCCTTCTACTTATCTCTTCCCCCCCCCCCCGTCAGAGTTGAAAGTCCCTAGGAAAGAAAGGAAAAAAAAAAACCTGTGAAAGGGGACCTCGCTTACAGATGAAAAAAGAAGTTCGATTCCTTACATTCAAAATGACCAGCCCTTCGCTACCGGAAAAGGGGGGCAAACGAAGCTTGTGCTGCGTGCACCCGACCTTCGTCGTGGTTAAGTAACCCATAAGTAATGGTGCCGGATCGCTTCGGCCCCTCGCTCCCTCAGCTGGGGATCTTCTTCTCGTTGCTGTCTGATTGCCTGGGATCGGGCGACTCTAACGGCTGGATCGGTACGCCGATAGCGAGCCCTTTCACGAGTTCTCGCCGCCGCTCCTCGAACGCTGCCCATTCCTCGGGGGAACGCACAACGCGTGGCCGTCCCATCAATTTTCCGAGACTGAAATGAACAGAAACGAAGCCGGCGCAGCACGCGCTAGACCCTTTCCTGTCCTTTCCCTCCCCGGCCGAAGCAAAGCGGCTCAGGTTGGTTGCATGCGTGGCCTGAGCGCGCGCCTATGCAGCCGGAATCCTCACGCTCTGGCGCAGCTATGAACTCATCAAACCGCCCTTTCCCGCAGTTCTCAGAGAGCAACTGCTTTTTTTTTGTGTGACCACGACAACGCCACTTGTCAGCCAATACAAGCTTCGCTAGAAGATAACGGCGATGTGAACATGAAAACCGGTCACTCTAATGCGCATAATGCATTAGTCAAACATTTCAACTAAGCAAACAAGTTTAACGCATGCCATTGTCTAGAAGAACATGGCACTGGATCTAATGCATTTATCAGCATTATTGGCGCCAGTCTAAATTTGTCCATTTGGCTTGAATTAAATGTTGCTCCTCGGCCAATAAACCTTGTATCATCCTCTTGGCATGAACATTACATTTACAAATGTAGTGCCTTTGTTTATCCGCTTCTTAATATAGGATTAATAAAAAATGGGCCCCTCGGTTCCCTTTCTTCTCGTACATTTACAAACAGTTATTGGTGCCGACTTGGACAATCAACCAATCTCTACAGTGACAACTGAGGTGATATAAAAACGGCTGAGCATATACTACTACAATGCCCAGCCTATATTCTAACTAGTGATCGATACGGCTGAGGAAGCACCATGGCTACCCGCAGCAATATCTCGTTTCGGAAATGTCTAGGAGAACAAAGAGTGCCGTGAAAGCTTTTCGCACCGAGCAAAATGTGCGAAAGAAGGAGAGCCTTTTGTGCTTGTTGTTCTTGTCTCCAATGTATGCCCGGGAAAGGAGACACTGTGGCGGGCGCGCCAAATGGAGTGCGGTAAGAGGTGTCAAGAGCTCTCAATCTCAAACAAGAGAAAGAGAAAAAAACTACAAGCAGCATCGCGTCTTGAGTGCGCGGGTGCGTGCGTGCGTGCATGCACGTGTGCGTGCGTTTGTCAATGCGTTTGTGCGTGTTTGTGTGCGTGTGTGTGCGTGCGTGTGTGCATGCGTGTGTGTCCCCCGTGTAAGCACAAGGGCATACAACACACACGTACTCTTTCGAAGGCGCTATCCATCAAGCCAGCGAAAATCCGACCATGTCGACTCTCGCCTGCACGCAGTGTCGCCAGGCTAGCTGCTTCATGTACCTAAGAGTTATTAATCGGCAATTAAAGATTCTCTAGTTCTGATTCCTGCAGAATAGATCACGTATGTAAGCGTCTCACGTAGGCGCAAGTGAAGCCCATTTCGGCATTATAGAATTGCGTTTTAGAGCATAGCGTTTCACGTGTACGATTGGGCGGTATTCTCTGGCGTATCTGCCAAGTAAATAGTGTGGCAGCAGACCGACCATCGGTGGCTGATTCAGGTTTATTAACAATTTAAGCAACAGCTGAAGAAGATCCTACAAAGAATCAGTCCACTACGACAAACTTCCCCTGTAGCTTTGCCCTGGAGTACGTATATCTATACAGCGTACTTGTAAAGAGTCAACTGTCACTTCATCAAATCCAACGTAAGCTCGTCCAGTATTGTATGCAATATGAAAGCGATAATTGCGAGCTTTGTGCCAACTCTGCCATACGATAGTGCCAGCTGGAATATCCCCGTATGGTAATATTTTGTAATAGCACAGATAACCGGTCTGAAAAATGTAGCTTTTTTCTTTTCAAATCCCAGGTGACATTCTGCAATTTATGGCAATAGCTATGGACATGATGGTTTAGTAAAACATTCAGAGTAATGATGGCAAAAAACTGATGAAAAGCGCCCGCGTCGTCTAGTAAGATGCTTTTTGTCACCTTCATAGTCACATTATCTAAAAGTAGCTTACATATTCAAATAAGAGACAATAATTTGAAATTACCTCTTAGCAACGTGGCCCAAAGTGGCTCGAGAACAAAGAACGGCTGCAGTTTATTCACAAACGGTCATTGCGACTCAATTGCTGTGCAGCTGTTGCTTCTCAAAAGCGATGGCTTCATTTCCCGGCTACGAAAGTGACATTCTGATGGGGTCGAATACAAGAACGTTCATGTGTTTAGATTTAGATGTACGTTAGAGAACGTTAGATAAGAATACACAGGTTTGCTAATAAAAAAAAGTTTACTCGCCATCTCGGCCCTGCGAAAGTATCGTCCAGCGAGCCTGTTGCGAAACCACCACTACAAGTGCTGAGGGGGGTAAGCAATGCTTCACTGATAGTTCCGATGCTTGCCTTCAGCTTATTCTTTCTTGAAACGTATGCTGTTCTGTGTGTTATATGAATGTTAAATGAATGTATGCACTGTTCGCTTCACTTTGCTGAGTGCTTATAGCCTCTGCCGTAGGGGGCAGGAGCCGCTGCACTTTTGCTTGCTTACGGGGGTATGAGCCATTGCTGATGATGATAGATTCTTGTTTTGAGCTTGTCCTTGATTGAAATACACGCCGTTCTGTACGTTTTATGCGTGATTACAACTAAGGTATGCACTGTTCGCTTCACTTTGCTGAGAGCTTGTAGGCTCTGCATTACGAGGGGGATCAGCCATTGCAATTTTGCTTGCTTAGGGGGGGTATTATCCATTGCTGATGATGATAATTGTTCATGGACGGACACGAAAAATCCCGACCACCAACAGGCTAACAGCTTCACTGTAAAACGTGCCATAGCCATGAAGTGATTATATGGCATGTCATATTGGGGCATTCCTGAATAACTTTGACCCCTCAGGGTTCTTTAACGTGCACGCATGTACGGTATGTGAACGTTCGTTCCACTCCGCCCTCATCGGAATGCGGCCATCGCGGCAGGGATAGAAGCCGCGACCTCGAGCTTAGCAGCGCAACGCCATAGCCGCTACACTAGCACGGCTGGTATTTATTTATTTATTTATTTATTTATTTATTTATTTATAGCAGGCAAAATTCAGCCGCATAGGTGTTTCTCTTTCACCAGAGCAATGTTAAAAAAAAACAAAGAAAGCTCAATTTCATTCAAAAGACCGATGGATGAACCACACTCGTTGTGCTGAATGTTATTCGTGCCTTGATTCCATCGGTCGCAGTAAACTGATAGTGGTGGTGCAAGACCGACAGGGATTTGTAATGCCAATTGGTGCAGGTCCGGAAATCAGTACCAGATTGCGCTGAAAAGATACGGGTATAACTTACTCGTCAACAACTATGCGGAAGAATACCTGATATGATGGACAAGCTGTTTAATGCAAACAAATTAGCAGCAAACTGTAGAATAACGATACCAAAGTCGGACAATATTTTTATATGATTCTCTAATGTTACCGAAAAGCCAGCGATGAACGTTGCCCACGTTTTCAATGCCGCCAAATCAAATCGAATCAACTGAAATTGGTCAGCCAAATCAATATATAATTAAAAAGTCAATTAACCTCTAGCATGCGCTGAAGTAAACATTAAAATAATTTTAATTGAACTGAAGCTGAGGAATGGGGATGTGCCTCTGTAGTTATCAGAATATTGTGCCGGGCCTTTTACTAGCTTTGCAGTTTGTACTAGAAAATCCAATAATCGGTCGAAGCAAGAAAACAGAAGAAGGACAAAAGAAAGAAGTTACGGGTAAATTGTGTCTTTTAACACCGATTGTTGTTGAAGGAAAGGTTATATGCAATGCCACCCATGCAGCCTCAACTGTACAATGCGCAGCTGGGAGCCCTTTGCTGGCATGTCTTCCTCAATATTAAATTATTTACTGTCTGTTTCTTCGATCTGCCGTCCGAGTGACTCACGAAAAACTTTCGCCACATTCTGCAGCTCACTGAACTTCCATGGTGGGCATGAGCGTTCCTGCGATGCAATGCATGCCTAATTGAACTTGAGTCATCAACTCAAGCCGACGCCTAACATTTCAGTGAAGTAACACCGTGCTTGAATTACCTGTAACCTTTAAACTACGCCATCTACGCCTCGAATGAAGTGCCACTTCCACACACCAACTCTATTGCTGTGCTACAGTCTTGCTATAATGCGACTCTGTAAATTAATTGTGCACCCTTGCAGAAACATCCCCTAATCGGCTTTCCGACGCCGTTGACATAGAAGGAATGGCTTGATATTGACAGCAGGTATGCACTAGGGTTGTATTTGAAAGCAGCCTAGCTATGATTTAGGCAGGCATAAGAAAGAAAAAATAGTGCGAAGTAACGTGTCGCTGTTTTTGCCTTCCTAGTACTTTTTTTACTACAGCGATTAAAAAGAAATGCATCCACGTAGATGTGGTGGTTAGAAACTCACTGCATGGACTCGCACGCTGTTGCATGATAATGGTGTAGCATTAACAAGAATCAAGTTTTTTTTGCGTTTTGCTTATTTATCATCGAGTGGAGTGATTTATTTATACTGTCATGAGCGACTAGTCTTTATATAATTAATTGATTTTAACGTCCAAAAGCAACAAACGAAACGTGAGAGGCGTCCTACTGGGGTACCCCAAAATTTTATTTACTGCCTGGAGTTTCCAAGTCTAGGTGCACTAGCGCTTTCGCGTACTGTTTCCTGTTGGGAATGCTACTGTCGCACTAAGTAATCCAACTCGCGATCTTGTGCTCAGTAGGAAGACGCCGTAATTGCTCGGGAACAGTGGCGGGTGCGAAAGACTGCATAATTACTTTTTCCAAGAATAAAAAGAACATATATTTATGTTCAGTTAGAGCCTTCTGTTGTCCCCGTTAGGCGTATCATCGCAAAATCATGATTTTGGCTTAAATTCTTACCCAGGAAGAGAGAAGTAAAATATATCGTGCCGCAGTACATAAAGCCTATTTGTTTCATGGTGAACAACAGCTGGCAGACAAGGGCGTCTACTATGGCGTCTAATTTTGAAGCGATTAGCATTCTTCGTCTAATTCTATCTATCTATCTATCTATCTATCTATCTATCTATCTATCTATCTATCTATCTATCTATCTATCTATCTATCTATCTATCTATCTATCTATCTATCTATCTATCTATCTATCTATCTATCTATCTATCTATCTATCTATCTATCTATCTATCTATCTATCTATCTATCTATCTATCTATCTATCTATCTATCTATCTATCTATCTATCTATCTATCTATCTATCTATCTATCTATCTATCTATCTATCTATCTATCTATCTATCTATCTATCTATCTATCTATCTATCTATCTATCTATCTATCTATCTATCTATCTATCTATCTATCTATCTATCTATCTATCTATCTATCTATCTATCCTCTCTTGCCAACCGAGTGGCCCAAGTTGTATACCGCTTGCGCCACTGTATACGTGCTCATTGTCGTGATGCCGTCATTGTCATTTAATCTTTGTAAATCCAGCTTTGTCATCTGACTCTCGTCATGCCTTGGTTGTCACGCCTACTACGACCACCCGTTGGGGCCAGTAGTCTAACAGCTTCAACCACTAGGTATGTGCTTGTGGTCGCGATGTAATCATTGACATTTCATCATTGTCATTTCCGCTTTATCACCTGTCTCTCGTCAAGCCGTCGTCCTCACGGCTTCTACGCCGACAGAGTGGGCCAAGTTGTCAAATAGCTTGGGCCACTAGGTATGCGCTGGTGGTGTGATGCCGTCATGGTCGTAGCAACATCGTCATTCCAGCTTCGTCAGTCACCTTTGGTAATGCCACCGCCGTCATACTGGCTTCATATTACAGTCGTCTTTGCGCCATTGTCGTCATAAACTCCTCCTCATCCGATTGTTCTCATACCGCTGTGATGCTATTTTCGTCATCCTGTCGTCGTAATACATTCGTCGTCATATCGTGATGCCGTCGCGGTCGCTCTAACTTCGTCATGCAACTTGCATCATGCCATCGTTGTCACACAGTCGTCGTCGTACTGCCTTCTTATATTAATCTTATCTCAATCCTTCTTATGCCAATCGTTCATTATTCTAGCTTCGTCATCCGGTTGTCGTCATGCCGCCGTCCTGAGCCATCTTCGTCATACACTAGTCGTCATCCAATTGTCATCACTCTGGCGTCGTCACGCTGTCGCCATTATACCAACGTAATCATTTAAAAAAGTGATCTCATTGTGATCATACCACGGTCATGTCGTTGTCGCCATAGCGCCTTAGTCGTTCTATCAACTACGTTCCTCCTTTGTCATAAATAGTCGTTAGTGCGTTGGCATCACACAGTCGTCATCATGCCGCCACGCTCAAGCGTTACTATGTCATGCGAGTGCCATACCAACATGACGGGATACAGAATTATGCCAAGCATAACCAAAGCAGCGGAAGTTTCAGAATGACAACTACAGATGTTAAACAAACTTGACTTCAGAAACAGTGTGCCACTACGTTGTTCGAATGATAATCGCTTTACCATTTACAGTCATCGTTGAAATGAGTCCTACCATACCTTTCTTTTATTTTACTTTGCGGTGAAGTGACACGCGACCTCATTTCGAGGATCTGCCGCTCGATTTTAGTTGTCGTACTGTCACACATCCTTTAAGGCAAAGTGAACGTATACGGGATGTAGTGCCAAGACCCGGTAATTGTTCACTGAATGCTGTGATTGCTAATAGAGCTCCAAAGTGATTTCAGTAGGAATGAAGATCCCTGCGCTTGAACCTTTCACAAGTTATTTACTCTGACTAGCTGCTTCACGAGAAAAAGCTTGTTCGGAGGGGAGATAACCTTTAAGTCGAGTGTGACGTTTACATGGATGTTCGGTCCATGCCTAATGTGTCGTGATAACAATAAAACAATTCAGAGGAAGAACGTAAAGGTGATCTTCACAGATGATCCCAGAAGAGCATCAGCAAAAAAAAAAAAAGGAGAAAAGCAGGAAGGAAGGTAGTGCAATGACGGCTCCAATGAACTGGAATAAAGCTAAAAGTGTGGGCTTTTATCCCAGGTGACTTTCTCACTTCTGAAAGGAGGCATCATGCTTGAACAAACAAACAAGTCGTTTAAAGAGCTGTGCAAGCCATGTTCTTTTAGAGCGCCTTTATATCTTTTTAAGTTGCTCCCATAGGAACGAGTGTCTTCTAAGCCCTGATGTATTGTATAGGATTTCTCGGTTGACTCGCTAACTCAGAATCGCACCCCGCAAAGTGAATGTGCCGCGATAAAGCGCCATCCACTTATCTTTCGCTTATCTTCTTTCTTTTTTGCACAAACCGGAAGGTTATCTACAGAAAAGTACTCTCCAGAGTAGCCGACTCTTTATTGCCGCCATATTCAGTTCAGTTTATTCTCCATTCACTAACAAAAAATAAGCAACAGATAGCAACAAATAGTAGAAAACAGAACATTTTTATAATCGTATAATCCATTTATTCCGTAGGTAATAGAATGTTCAATGCACAATTTTAGTTTCCAAATGGGCTTTCACTTTCGGCAAATTACAGACAAGAGCCGCTATATATCTGCAGCAGGCTGCGTAAAAAACACCCCCCCCCCTCCCCCCCAAAAAAGAACACCGTCATTGTTCGCCTGTGTTCCTTGTATTCTTTATTTAGATTACTAATATTATTTTTTAGAGATTCACTTTGTAATGTACTAGGTTCATCCGAGTTTGCGAAAATAAGTTATAGGAAAAGAAAATACCTCCAAGAGAAGTTGCAATTTTCTTCAACATCAAATAATATTTCGGGCCGATGAAGGTAAAATGGAGGAAAACCTTGACGTGCCGTCGTAGTAAGAAAGACTCCGCGTCAATTACTTCTGTTGATTGTCTTTTGACAGCGCGTGCCAGCAACCAAATGTGTTTACATGCCTGAAGTTGAGGTAGTGTAGACGACATCTGAGTGAAGTTCTATCTTTAGGCAAGGTCTAGACTTCATGTTGAAAGCGGCGACATGGAAATGATGATTCTTCATTCTCTTAACGAGAGCTTTCCGAACAATATGGAGAGTCAGAGGCAGCCTTCCTTATACTTTAACGCCGTGGCTTTATTAAGGAATAAACACTTACAAGACAACATATCGAGGCAGTCTAGGCATAGAGAAGCGTACCTACGTAAAGAGCTGTGACTCGAGCCGTTTCGCGGCCAAGCAAGTAAGGGTCTGACCACCCGTCAACGGGCGCAGCGATTAACGCTTCCCTTTTTCCTCAAAGGTAGACAGCTTATCATGCGTCTACGGGGTTACGTCCACGCATCCCGTTTTCACAGAGACGCTGATGCTGCGCTGGTCACGTGCCGCTGGTTATATAAGCCCACCCCACCGCGCTTTTCCACGCGTAGCATAGAATCTGAGCCGTGGAGCCCGTTTACCGTGATGCCACCCGTTTGTTCTTGCTCTCATCCTTTTTCGGAAGATAATTTACATTACTTCCAACGCGTAACTTTCCAAAAGTCACTTGCAGGATCTTCGGTTTAAAGCACAGAACTTGTTATATGTGGCTCACCCGTGCCATCACACCAACGTTTCATTTGGCGTGGCTCGAGCAGTGTAATGAGCACTTGGGATCGTTTTGTGGAAGATGTTTACCTCACTGCACGCTGCGTGCGACTGGCCCGGTTAGCAAGTGCTACTTTTACTTGACATGTCGCTTGTCATAGTTAAAACACTCTTCTTGTAGTTTGTACATTTATCAAGTGCGTGATCGAGTATTTTTTCTGTCCTATTTCCTATGTAAACAATGAAAAAAACTATTTTGTATGGAACCACAGCTTCCTATTCTGTGCAACTGAAAAAAGCGGCTCAGAAACGGCAAAAGGACTCCAATAAAGATAGCCCTGATTGCATTATTTTTTCAAACTGGATGAGCTGATTCAGCGTTGGTGGTTCTTCGAGAAGCTTGGCGGCTTTTCCAGTCAAATTATTGCGATCCACAAGTTTATTAGGTCCATTTTGCACGGCATGCTTCAAGATGAAACATTAAAGCTCTTGCGCTTCACTAGAGACGACGTATTTGACATTTTTCTAGTCAAAGGTAAACCAGAACCTAAAGCATTGTTATCGAAACTGAAACTAAAACATAGCTAAAGCATGCTTCTAAAATCTCGGAAGACAAAATTAACTGTCTGACCAGCCGCTCGGGACCCTGTCGGCAGTCGAGTAGTGAGGTCACAGGCCCCTATACGGGAGTGTCCGTTCTTTATCAATATTGACACGTGCACTTATCTTTATCGAGCGACCACGTTTCGCCGCTTAACAACTGTAATCGCACAGCGAGGGGCGCGCCTGCATGTATCCGACGTTTCTGGAAAGTTATCGATGCTTCTACCCGGCTGTCTGTTGTCGCCGAACCTTGCGTTATCTGATTTCATCGCGTAACGCGAATGGTGTAGAACTTTGTGGAAGGCACGCGGGTCCGAACGATTAGTCTGGAACATTCGACGACTGCTCTATAAAAGCCAATGCGCTTGACCCGCTGATCAGATTTACGACGATCGCCGACTGTGTTCGCCGCTCTCGTTGTGCTTTAAGTGTAGCCTGTTTTGTGGGCACAGGTTCGCCCAATAAAAGGTAGTTTTTGCCTTTCACAGTATTGCTACTGTGTTCTTGGACGTCACGACCACATGAGAATATGTTTCTCTATGGTCTAGGCTTTGAAACACCATGCGCCACTCCGAAAATACGCCTACTACGAGAGGACGTTGCTGGAACCTCACGGACGCACATCGAGGATAGGTTGTGAAACAGGAAAATCGTGCACAAGATATTGCTAAGCGGCAGTAACACAATGACGAAGGGCGTCATGTCGCACCAATCAAACCACTGCAGTTCCGAGTCTGACTCTCGTTTTCTACAGGGTTTTTTTTTTAGCTGCACCAAATTTTTTAAAGTTTGCCTATGGCAGATATCACAATTCTAACCCTTGATCTAAATTACTCGGAGAGGCGGCTATTACTTCTCCGAGAAATCAAAATGCTCAAATGAACAATTAACATACCTACGCTAATTAACTTTTAATTAGTTATTTTGCGTCACATATTTCAATCTACGAATTATAGCCGCTCAGTTCTCACGGCGTATCCACTTTGAACGGTGTTAAATAGCTGCAAATAAATTGTTGTTACATATTATTTGCCACAGCACAGAGATGACGTATTATGAAAGATAGAAAGATGTGTTTATATGTACTGAACCACACTTTCACAGGTAGCGTTTCAGTATGCACTTTATAAAGGGTTGTCTTCGCATGTGGAGAAATGGGCACTTTATGGACTCATGCAAGCACGTCGTGTATAAGTAAGCCAATGTACAGCGATCGGCATAATGGGAGCGGGAAAAGCTAGGCTATTATATCTTAATGGTTTTTTTTTTGCGAGATAGAGAATAAATATTTACTTGAGAATCTATCTGCCAGAAAACTTACTTAGAGCTTCACTACACGCATGAGTCCCTGCACATAGGAACGCGAAGCAAAACTTGTCAAAACCACTCGATACGGTAAAACGTCGACGAGATTCCCACGCAACAATGCCTGAAGTAGCAAGTGAGAACAGTCACGAAGAAAGAAGAAATGAGACACCATTGGTGCAACATAAAGCTGCATCAATCTAAGTCCGCCAGCTCTAGTTGGTCTGAAATGTTTGCCGCGGCCCATCGGCTCATAAATTAGTGACCCAATAAAAGTGGTAAGTATTCCGTGAAACCGCTAAACGTAAACCCTGCGACAACGAAGTATTTGCAGTACTTACAACAGTTTTTTTACTTTTTTTACTTTACTGCCTTCGGGGTCGGCTCACATCTTTGAATGCACATACTCATGGGAACAGGCCACATTTTTAGAGTGCAGTACTTTCTGAAATGGGGAACATTTTGACACGGCGGCATTTCGGGGATCGGTCAACAAAAGAGGCTAGTAACACACGTACCCGATACGGAAAAATCTGAGTACTCGCCAAGTAAGATATTGTCTTCAAAATACTGATCAAGAAGGCATGCTCACAACTCATTTTTCAGGAAAGAGCTTAACTCATGGTCATTTATAAGCAGGGAAATGAAGATAATATTTGGAAAACGGAGTTTCTCATGGCCATTAAAAAATTATCCTCATGACAGCAAAGAGGATGATTAATTCGCTCAAATTCTTAGTCTGTTCAGCCCGTCTCAAAGCGCTTTTTTTCGTCATTGTTGGCAATGCAAAGCGAAAATACTGTGCAAAATGCGTGCTTTTTGTCCATTGAAGACAATCCGTGATTATAACGTGTGCAGCGTTTCACAGACGTTTTAATTTGCGCTTCTTCGTAAGCATAATGACTGAAAAGAAGGTCCTAAGCTTAAAAATAAACATAGTTAGAATGTGAAATGATCTGCGTACCAGAATGCACGCATTGATTCTGCATAACGCTTATCTCGGAAGACAACAGCTGTTTACGATAGGCAGCGAGGTAGTGGAAGTGGTAAGAGAATACATCTACTTAGGGCAGGTAGTGACCACGGATCCGGATCATGAGATTGAAATAATCAGAAGAATAAGAATGGGCTGTGGTGCGTTTGGCAGGCATTCTCAGATCATGAACAGCAGGTTGCCATTGTCCCTCAAGAGAAAAGTGTATAACAGCTGTGTCTTACCAGTACTCACGTACGGGGCAGAAACCTGGAGGCTTACGAAAAGGGTTCTACTTAAATTGAGGACAACTCAACGAGCTATGGAAAGAAGAATGGTGGGTGTAACGATAAGGGATAAGAAAAGAACAGATGGGGTGAGGGAACAAACGCGAGTTAATGACATCTTAGTTGAAATCAAGAAATATACAGGGGGGGGGGGGTAGGGTGCATGGGCTGGACATGTAATGAGGAGGGAAGATAACCGATGGTCATTAAGGGTTACGGACTAGATTCCAAGGGAAGGGAAGCATAGCAGGGGGTGGCAGAAAGTTAGGTGGGCGGATGAGATTAAGAAGTTTGCAGGGATAACATGGCCACAATTAGACCATGACCGGGATAGTTGGAGAAGTATCGGAGAGGCCTTTGCCCTGCAATGGGCGTAACCAGGCTGATGATGATGATGATGATGATGATGATGATGATGAACGCTTATCGGCATCGCTCAGTTATTCTTCTAGAGGTGCACAGCAGAGCACTTTGTGGTTTTTACTCCAAGCCGTTTTGAAGCGAAATGATGCGGGAACAAAACGTTCCTTGCAGCATTCTCTTGATCCAATTTAGAAAAAAAATCTCATGCGCTTTATATTTGGGGGCAGAGACCTTGAACCAAGTCTCTTGAATGCTTGTAAAGCAGCATAGAAAAGCGCCGCGTTATTCACGTTTAAAAGGACGATAAATGTCACTCATCTTGCTGCATTTTTTAGAGCGCAGCTCTTTGGCGTCCGTTCCTGGGTTTCGCGTCGGCGTCGTCGTCGGCCTCGTAACCAGCTCCGCCGCCCTTTCATCCCTCCAGCGCTAGCAGCGATCGACTGATACCGCTGGATGCCGCTGACGCCGCTAGAGAGTCAAGATAACGTGACTGCATAGAACACCGTCGCCGCCATGCAGAAAGAGGAGGAAAGGGTCCCCCCCCCCTGTTCTTGTGTGGCGGATAGGGTGCTCTTCAGTTGCCGACGCGCCGGTTATTCGTTGTCCCTGAAACCAACTCCGCAGCTGGGGTTGACTCACTATCGGCGTCAGCGGCATCAGTCAGTCGCTGCTATCTCTTCCCTCCTCCCTTTATCGTGTTGTCCGCTTGCTGCGCGCGCTTCTGCCCCCATCGTTTGCCGCTGGGTGTACACGCCGCCCCCCTCCCCCCTCTTCCTGCGAGTCTCCGGTTGTCAAAGCGCCGGCTCGAACTTAGTTCCTTTCTTCGCTCCTCCTCCAATGCAACCCCTGTGCGGTGGCAATCAGAGAGCCAGATCGGTGGCGGCGGATCTGTATATGTGCACCGCCCGAGCCGAAATTGCCGCTGCCGTTCGCCCTGTGCGGTGGCAATCAGAGAGCCAGATCGGTGGCGGCTTGACATAAAGACAAACAGCAATTTCCTAACACTTATGCGGGAGAACATCCCGTTCCTCTCGCTCGTAACGCGTCCCACGGCTGTGACAACCTCGCGAGGCACTTGTATACATCTCGTCTTTGAGAATCAAGCATTGGTGTACCAAGTCGAACATATATCAGTCTATTTCTCCGACCACAAAGCTTCCTTCATGACTGTCAAGAACTGTTACTGGAGTCTTTGTTAAAGGAATACGTGTGAAAAATAAAAAAAAAATTCTGTGATAGCGCATACATGTGTTGCTAGATTTCTTTGCCTCAATCTATCGAAAAGGTGAAACAGCTTATTTGCTGCGCTCAAATTTCGCATTAGGAAGTAACGTAATCGTCGGCAATTTTTTTTTTCCCTTAGCGTCGTATGCATCATGAAAATTACCTTTCCATATTCATATTTGTAAATCTTGGTGCATGATAGTTGGGACACCCTGCATATATATATATATATATATATATATATATATATATATATATATATATATTGATAGGTTTTCATTTCGCCTTCAAAGAGAGAGAAGCAAAAGGAAAGAAGGTAGGTAAACCAGGCTGAATTTTTCTTACTCCACGCTGCGAGAAGAGGCAGCGGAAAGAAACTAATTCTGGCACAAACAATCTCAAGGTTGTTGTCGACGTTAATGTGTTGAGCGCTGAAGCAATGCAGCAATACACCGTATTGCAACAACCCAAAGGTGTAACGTATGAGGCATACACTGCAGCCAGGCTTCTCTCTCACGCTTCGGATGGATGGATGGATGTTATGAGCGTCCCCTTTGGAACGGGGCGGTGGATTGCGCCATCAAGCTCTTGCTACTATACTGCCTAATATCCTACCTAGGTTAAACAATGAAAAAAGAGAAATAAAAAAGAAAAACACTATGAACTACCACGCCCAAAATTTCAGATCCCCGATTGCGAACTGTGCTTTTGTACGTCTCCGTCTTTTGTCGTTTCCCTACTTTTCTTCCACCAATCCTCCAACCGCCTCTTACTAATGTCTATTGCGGACATGTTTGCTTTACCACTGCTCCCTCTGAACCCAAGGACTTCAAAGAGGCCAGTGGTGCCTAAATCGACCGCTGGGTTCACATTCACATTCACATTCTAATAAAATATGCTCCGTAGTTTCCCTAGCTTTACCGCAGCAAGCACATGCTTCTTCTTCCTTCTTATACCTCGCTTTATAAGTGCGTGTTCTAAGACATCCCGATCTCACTTCGAAAAATAATGAGCTTCCCTTTGAGTTATCATAAATGGTTTCTTTCCTGATTTCGTTTTTTTCTCTTAAGTAGTTACTCATGGCAGGTTTCTTTTCCATTGCAGCCACCCATGAGATTAATTCAGCCTCTCTGACTCTCTGCTTGACCTTCTTTGTTGCTGTTTTGTCCACCCTACAGGCCGCATATTTGCTACTAAGCTTCCTAGTTCTTTTTCTTCACTGTGAATCAATGTTTTTCCTGTACAGATGCCTGAACACTCTCCCAGCCCATTTACTTTGTTCCAAATTCTTCAGCCGTTCTTCATACTCAATTTTAGTGCGAGCTTCCCTCACTTCAAAACTAGTCCAGCCCATATCACCCTGCACAGCTTCATTTGTAGTCTTCCCGTGAGCGCCCAATGCGAGGCGACCCACTGGCATTTGGTTCCCGTCGAGTCCTGATTGTACCCCTGATTTATAGCAAACAACCACATTTCCAAAAGTAAGTCCTGGAACCATTACACCTTTCCACACACCTCGGAGGACCTCGTACCTATAGTATCCCCATAGCGCTATGTGCTTCATTATGGCTGCATTTCTCTTCCCCTTTACTGTTATGGTCTTTTCCCGTGTTTCCATATATCCATTGCCTTCGTTTATCCATATACCAAGGTATTTATATTCTCTTACCCGAGGTATTTCTTGGCCCTGTATCTCCACTGTCTGTTCACTGTTTTCATTGAATACCATAACACCTGATTTTCTAACACTAAACTTGAAACCTAAATTGTTGCCTTCCTGTCCACAGATATTAGCCAGACGTTGCAAATCACTTTACTTGTTAGCCAGCAACACAATGTCGTCCGCATAAAATAAACCTAGGAGTTGCTCCTCTATTACTGTACCCGCTTCTCTTTGGACACGCTGCGCCATCTAGCGGTGCCACCGGGAAGTCGGCGCGTGGCGCTTGTCTGAATACATATGACGCAAGTTTGATTGGGCCCGGTACCACAAAAAATTGAAGGATTTTATTTTAAAGGATTTAATTTAAAGGAATCTTGGCTGGTTCACATCCCTGCCTTCCTTATATCCCTTTTTCTATCTCTCTTTCTCTTCTTTGCTATTGAAACCAGTACATAACCAGGAGAAGAGTAATCCAGTGCTGACTACTCAAAGCCAAAAGAAAGGCGCAGCGATGGACACCCGACAGCAATCTAGAATACGGTTGTGAATAGCACTTTCTGAAGTCTTCGTCGCAAACCTTGACAAACATTGCTGTCGCCAGCCGCAAATAGCACCACCGAGTAAACCATCGTTCACATTCGTGGCAAGAAACAGCGTCGTGCAGTCAGAACACGAGTCCGCTAATGGGCTGCGAGCAGGTGGAACGCGGCAAACTGAGAGAAAAATGAGTTTCCCGAGCATCTTCATGCCCTGCTCCGCGGATGCGTCTAAGCCTTGGCGCAGACGCTCAGTCAGACCGTGACGATGAACCGCGCCCACCTAGCCCCATTCCTGCGTCCAGAGAATCGCGCGCGAACCCTTTGCTCCGGACCGCGGGGGACAGCTCCGATTAATTATCGCGAAATTGGCGCCAGGAAGTGCCCATGCTTTCCGGGGAGGCGCCAGCCGGGAATCCATCAGCGACTTCCGCCACGTTGCTCCCCGCGCTTCGAAGCACTTTGCTGGAGTGCTGGGCAAGGGGCGACGGCGTAAGTGCGGGTGACCCGGTAATTATGACGGCGCACGCGGAGGCAGCCGACGGTAGAGGGTCGCTTTACCCAGTCGCCGCCTTGCAAATGGGAGAGCGCGACGCCATCGTCAGCACCGCGACCTGGCTTTCATAAACTTGCCTGTCCTTTCCGTCACTCGTGTGCCTTACCGCTTCGACGAGTCCGCGAGCCTTCTCGAGCCGTGGTCTCGGCGCGCATACCCTGAGCGCGATGTCATTTCATGCAGTCCACGGTCGAAGAGTGAGGCAGCATAGCGCTGCTGCCATACAACAGAGGACATTATAAAGCTAAAAAAATACTCACGGTTTTCCGTACACCTGGGGTTGGGGCCAATCGCTTGGCGATGACTGACCTATTCGCCACGAGGTCGAGCTACATATGGCAGCACCATCACCACGTCAATGTGGATGCGCAGTCGGCCGCACGCGCTGAAATGTAGAAATTTACAAGGCTTCGGTTCACCGTGAGCTATTTAGGTCGGTTGACTCCCAATGAAACGCGCAGACCACAGTGAACCAATACTACAATGTCCTACAATACCACGTTTTTGCAGGAAACACGTAGGAAGTTTCTATTATGTGGGAAAGAGATGACAGCTATCATTCAATTGGTCTCTACTGAGTTAAACAGTGCGTGTTCCCGCACTTTATTGGTGCGGTTTATGCGCGTTCAGCTGATGTTTTGTCTACTAATCAAGCTACGTCATTGTGAGTGACAGCGCAATAGCAGAATTGCCCAGTTGATATACAAACAGGGTGACTTTTATCGCAGTAGATGTAAGAACACAACATTTAGTCACAAAGCTACCTTGGTATGGTTAAGTATGCATGACATGTGTAGCAACAGAGTAGCAATATTATTGAGCACGAAAATTATTGTGTTGTATTCTTTATGTAAGCAAATAAGGGACGCAATCTTCCGTAATGTTAACATCACCACACGAAAGAGCCAAATGTAATAGCTGTCAGCAGCTCCATGTTAAGACGTCCTTCGCCTAGCGACTACTGCGTCGCACTCGGTCATCCTGTAATGCCATATTCTCGCTTTTTGTTCGTAGCCGGGACTCAAAGTACTAAAGTACTAGTGCATGGGGTGCGTGAAACACCTTGTGCGTGCTGCCGATGGTGTGTAGGCACTAGGGTGCAGAGATAACGTAGCCAAATAAACAAGTGTCATTTATTCACGCATTACAAAGCTTACATGCTTAACTTTAGATACAGCTAGTGGAGGTCCTATTCTCACATCTTGCAATCGTGCTAGCTCCCTAATTGTAGTGGGCTCGCCGTGGTCAAAGGTAGTGGGCGTGATTTGACATTCCTCTGTCTGGATGTCTGAGCCTCTGGACGCCATTTCAGAACCCTATGGATGACACGACAGTGGCGCTATCTGTTCATGTGGCCCATGTATGATAGAGTAGTGTACGCTTTCCTGTACACAACGATAACAAAGTAAGGCGAGAGAGTTGTATACGGTTGCGAAGTTATGAGCAGTAATAGTATCTACACGTTCTTGTTACACACGATTTTAGCAAGCGACACCCTATGATTACTATACTGAAAGACGTTTCAATTCAAAATCTTTCTTTTTTTCAGCGGCTCAGTGTTCTTCACGTATCCTGGTTCCAGTTTTGTTGTATCACAAAGATTTTGAAATCATCAACGCATCGGGTCCAGAGTCGCAAAAGTGCGGCTTTCACGCCTCACTGAAACCACTTCGTTCGTTTAACACGAGGCCAAAGGCTTTTTGTGATTTGCCTAAAACACAAAATGGCAACAGCATTGAAGTGACTGTGGCTAGCGGAGGGTGCTACGATCCCACATCTCTTGCTCGGCAGGGCAGGCCAGGCATTGATCTTACTACCGCGCAAGGACTGCAACTGCATACGACAAAATAATCATATCAGTATCTACCTGTGCGCTATACATCTATGAAAGAAACAGTTTGCATTTCGAAACTGCAAAGTGCAAAATCTGTGATTGCTGATGACTGTGCTATTTACTGTTCAGTCACTAAAAATAATTACCATAACGTTCTTCAGAAAGATTTATGCAGCATTCAAAATTGGCGCCGAAGCTAGTTTAACGTGTCGAATCCTACTGCATGCACAGCAATATAATTTTCCCGTCCGCTGTAATTTACTGGTCTTTGTACGAAATTTCCCACATACCCATTGAGACAGTTACTAATTTTAAGTACTTAGGTGTTACCGTTTCAAACGATCGCGACTTGTGTCGTCATTTACGTAACGCTGCGCAGCACATATAACTATAAGATTCTACGCACTAATACGACCAAAACTGGAATTTGGAACCCACACAAGATTTACCACACAAGCGCCCTTGAAGATTTTCCCTCACCCCCAGTGTAGGGTAGCAAACTGGACGCTCGTCTGGTTGACCTCCTTGCCTTTCCTCTCTTTGCTGTCTCTCTCTCTGTCTCTCTCTTCATAATCGTGCCATACAATTTATTCACTCTGCCTTCTCATATATCATATATATATCATATGATATATAAATATATCATATATTTTGGTATGCAAACCCTTTCCCGTTGCCGGTTGACTGCTATGATCATTCCATAAATTGTATTCCAATGTACTCAATCGAGAACCACACATTTTGCCAACATCACGCATATTTTATCACACAGGTCGTTCTTCAAACGTAACTCGCGCTTACGGCCGTACTGTGTCTTTTGCAACTTTTTTCTTCACACACAGTCAAACACTGTAATTATCCTGATCGTAATATCCTGGGTATAACCTGCTCATGTGCCGTCACGGAAGAAGTTAACTCCCGTAACGCATGGCAACAAAGTGTACAACATTTAATATTTCTATTTTTGCAAACTCATCCTTATGTAACGCCCGCTAGATGGGTCTTGGAAGAATATTCACGAAATACGCGTACAACATACGCGCTTTGCACTGTCGGTACTACTCACCCCGAGTCGGAAGGCGGCAGTTCTGCTTTATCTCGCGACTAATAGGTGCAACTCGTCATCAGTGAGTTTAATTCCTGGAAAACTGTACATGACATCATGTGGACATGTTTAACAATTATCGTGTAATCTTCCTCTCAGTCAGAACTGTTAGCTGGATCTTACCAAACGTGCACTTGACGAAACACAACGGGCACCTGATAAGATTTTGCGAGGCAGTATGCATAAAACGGGCCGATATGAAGGATCGGACACCCCTTTGTTGCGTTTTGGTATAGCTGTTTGCTCAACCAAAAGCACACGCATCGAGGGACACAATCATGTGGGCGGAATGCACATTACGCTTTTTCTGCCAATCATGTGGACACAATCATTTGGGCGGAATGCCTTACGCTGTTTCTGAATGAAGCTCGAAGCGTGAAGCGTCCTAATGTGCGGATATCCCACACAGTTATGTTTAATGCCACACTTAATAACACAAGTGCTTTGAAGGCGTCTGCGCTGCTCAGAACACCCGTTATTGCCCGACGCCTCGCACGCCCTAAATACGGCGGTCTCAACGAATAGGTGGATGACCATGAGCTTGTCCCCAAAGGCACGATGGCCAGATTTTCAATGCTGCTGATTTGCTATACCTTATACCTATACCTATACATGTTTTCCAGTTGCGTTCTGTCAGCTTTCCACTGTCTTCGTCGAACCACTTCAGGAAATGCTCTTTCGTGACTTGTCCAATCGCCCAGGTTGAAAAAGAAGGCATTTATTTATTGCATTTTTAGGATTAATGTGATTGTTTACGTATGTTCCCGAAATACACTGCCTTGCTATTGTATGCTCATTGCTACTATATGTTTATTTCACTTTGTATTATAATTCCTAACTCCATCGTGAAACTTTGAAAAGCCTGCGGGGAAATTATTTCGGACATTCTAATTACAGCCTTCATGGAAATCCTACCTTAATGGAAATGCTTTCTGAACGTGCGCTTCTTACTTTAACCATTTGCTCAGCAGTGAGCAACGCATGACTATGCCACTTGTCGACTTCATTAACGGCAAATACACGTTCTTAGTACAGGCAGACAGTTTTCGGTGGCCAAACTGCACGTTCTGCGTATAAGGAACAAGCGCTTCTAGGCCACAGACAATTCTTCGCCCGGGTTGCGTTCACAGCTAATGGCTTCGTCCGGTGGCTGATGCCTCCATACACGCGTCATCTTTTGACATCGCCTCCCGCGGCAGCAAGCATATATAGTCGTTAGAGAGGACTCGCACGCCAGGTGACGCTCTGCGCGCTGTCCCCGAGGGCTTTAACGGGAGCTCAGCTGACGATAGCGGCCCATGAGAAGCCGTGTAGCCGCGGTTTTGCTCGCAGAACGAGAGAGAGAGTGAAAGAGGTAGGTGTGAGACAAGTGAGGCGAGTATACGTAGGTACTACTAGCGTAAGGGCCTTAAACCCGCTCCCCCTCCACCCTTACGTCCCCCAACCCTTCATTCACAAATACACACAAGACGTGCTCTCTCGCTAACGAGCAGTTCGCCTGTGAGAAGGATGACTCCTCGGTGTTGCGCCTGCGGGGTCGCTGTCATGCCACTTTGTTCGCTCGATTTATTTTTTTTTATTTTATCTCCCTGTGCACTTCTTTTACGCATCGAGTCACGAAACGCTAAAGATAAGAGTACTCCGCCAGCGCAGTGTCAGAAGCATCCTCATGTCACCGCGAGAAAAGCCAACGTTTAAACGGCTGCAGCGCATCGACTTCTTTCTGCTGGATTGAGAACGAGGAGAACTGTGCGTGCGCCCCTCGAGGGCTTCGAGAAATAGAATATTGTAGACGCTGTTGCAGACAGATTTCGAGCGGTAAAAGACGAAAAAAGAAAGTGCCAGCTTGAAAGCTAACGTGCCGTTCCACGTCGAAGTATAGCGTAAGGATTCCCAGTGGTGCCTGTTACAACGCAACAAAAATAGTGTAACTCTCTGAAAACTGCCCCCAGGATTGCTTCAAGAGGATTTGCAATGAGGTCTGCATGGCGTATTGCAGAAATTAAGCGCTAGCGATTCCCGTCTTGCTGCTGACCAAAGCGAGGGTGTGCGGTTTGAGTTTATTAGGTGCACAAGCGGAAAGACTGCTGGATGCGCTATTCTCCCAGGGCGATGCCCTGTGATTCGAGTGCTGTGCTGCTCATTTATATTAAAATTTGTTAACGTCTTTACCACGCTGAAGGGTAAACATAGTGTTTTTATCCTCTCTGCATTTGTAACGAATATAGACGAAATAAGAGCAAGCACTAATGAAAGGGACAAAAGCTGATATACGCCCACAGGTAACGTCGTGTCAGTTGACTGATAACGTGAACTAATTTGAAGCATGCGAGGAATGGCGCTGCATAAAGGAGTAGATAAGCTGGCGCCCTCTAAGTGTGCGACGCTGGTTGTCGTTCCTTATTTGTAGCGCTCAACTTCGCCCGAAAAGTGTGGATGAGTCTCCTTTAGTATAGTTTTTCCTCAACTTCAAGGCGCAACGACACTATGCATATTGTACACAGAAAATGGCAAATCAGTTCCGCGGAGGCCTGCAAGCTGCGGGAAGTTTCATGAAAGAGAAAATCATCATCCACACGTATGTGTTATCTGCACACACGGATGAATGACAATTTTCCCTTTCTTTACCCATCTCTGTAGAGTACCAAATTGACGCAGCAAATTAAACTTTCTCTTCCGTGCTTGTGCTGGCACTGGATTTCCTTTTTACCACAATGGCAACCCACACGCAGAATCTGTAAACTCTTGCGGCACTAAGCTGGGAGGAAATTGAAGCCCAAGAGCCAAAATTTGCATGCTGTTATACGTACTTCTCACTTATGTTAAGCTACTACATTACGTTAATTGCCAAGTAAGATATCAGCGCACTATTTCTAACTCTTACACTTTCCTCAAGGTCCGATGAGCGCAGAGTAGGCGAAGGGCGTAACTAAGTATATCTAGGCTTACCGTCCACTGCAGGAAACGGATGGACAGAGAGCAGGAAGCGAGTGAGGATATACTAAGGGGGAGCTGGTTTGCTCGAGGTCTGGGTGGAGGATATAGCTCCCGTCAAATTCAGAATGTGAATAAATGTACGCGCAGCGTGGTTCTCATAAATTCGAGAACTGGATATTTATTGCTACAGCCCTCTGTGAGGCACGCGCCACTGCAAGCATAGAGAGTGAGGTGGGCACATTTTAGGCGCCCCCCGTGGTGGCAGTTTGTCTCTATTATTGATGCGGCGGGTCGTCACGTCACCATTTATCACATATCGCATCCATCAGTCGTCGAGTTATCTTTATGGCCTCGTAAACGTGTCAATTATAGCTATTTTCTCCCTCTTTCCGTCCTTTCGATAGCAGCGACTTTCGGTATGACTCAAGCAAACACTCGGGCAGTTCTGGTATAAGTAGCTTTTAGGCAGAACTCACAGAACTCACAGAAAACAGAGGGGATCTGCTAGCCGTCCATATCAATTCGAAGCTGTTACAAAGCAGCTAAATTGCTCCCATAGGAGCTATGTTAAAATGCGCGTAAACAGCTGCCCAGGGCTGCTCAGTATTGTTTTAAGAAGCTTTCTTGACTATGACAAGCGTATTACTCCAACGAAAAACAACCGCACGAATAATTTTATCTTCCCTGGTGCTCGTTCTAGAACTGAAGTACTTCGTAGATACTTCAGCAAAGCACTGCGACAGAAGTCCAATAGCTTCCCCTGTATGCTTGTTTTTCAGATGTTTTTTCCATGAGCAGCCAAAATGTGCATAAAGAGACGCGTACTTATGCTTGACTAAGTGCAGGGCATAACTTGAAGCTCTGCCAGCGTCTTCGGTTGCGCGGTCAATAATTTTAGGAGTCCGGGCGCATCACTTGTTTACTTTTCTCTCCGTTTTCTTTTCTTTTTATGTTGGATTCCTTTTCCCCAGCCTAGAGTAGCAAACCAAGCCCATCCTGGTTAACGATTCCTATTTCTTCTCCACTGTCTCTTCCTCCATGCTGTCGTCAATGTCGACAGTACGGGAAGGACAGCGAGAATGCGGGTCAAGTTCGCGCTGGGTGTATGCAAACATCCAAGGCACATTATTGCAAATGACAAAACAATTCTTCCATTGAAGATCTCAAACTTGTCATACTCGGTGGCCATGAAGTTAGGGCATCGCTAAATTGAAATTGGAGTTCTAGCTCACTTGAGTAAATATTTGAGCGTACTAACACAGCCTATGTTTTCAGCATGCTACCGAAGTTTCTGCTGCGTGACACAATCTGTCATTAAAATATCTTTTGTTGTTCCTATGTTTTATTCATGTGCATTATTCTAGTCTTATACGTGGCGATTACGCTATACGTACTGCTAACTACTTGCAGTGGAGAAATTGAGAACTTTCATACGTGCAAATATTTTCCACGTTCCTTCAAGGTACAGGCTGTGTGATCCGCACCGTCTGTACTTCTTTTCCCTCCTCTCGTATTTCCCAATTTTTTTCCCTTCACCAGCAAAGCGCAACCAACCAGAGACAAACACTAGTTCAACTCCATGTCCCTTCTTTCCTTGTTCTATCTTTCTCCCCTTTTCGCAAACATACAAGAAATCGGGTTTTCTCTGCACACTGTGTAATACGAGTGACTAAAACTCCGGGCGCAATGGCCAAAGTAAATCTAGAAGCACTATTCTATACAAATTATTATGTACTGGCTTATTCAACGAACTCAGAAGTATTCCACAATAGATGGGGAAGGTACCCGAGTGAGTGTACAGCACAGGGAACCCGGCCGTTCAGCTTGCAGTTGCAATGGCGAAATCAAGTCTCCGCAAGAGTGATTGCAAAACGAGACCCTTAGAGAACTGGACTGCATTGCCGCTATAACAAGCCCATAATCGCTTTCCAATGCTATATGTCCTTGCCATCATGCGGCAGCTGCCCTAGCTGCCTTTGAGCTCATTATTACTGCAGACTTATGATGGAAAGCGCGCATGATATAATAAGTACGTTGCATCCCAGGCGCATGCTGGCGCAATTCTCTAGATGGCAGAAGTATCACTTGTAATTATTTTTTTTTCACCACACCTATTTTCTGATGTGGCATCACATGCCCGCGGAATGACACTTGCTTTGTCGCACAATGTGTGCACTGCGTCATTTATAAACGCTGTAAAAAAATACCGCCACAAATTGACTTGCACTGCCCTTGATACAATATCAGAGAAAAAGAAATAATTATAAACTTTGTTGTTCACCTGCATGTGCACCAAACAAAATTATGCTTTAACGCTTATCGTTTCTGCTGAAATATTACCAATGACAAACTTAACAAATACTTCTCTTACGAACGTTTCTGCACGGCAGCACAATTACTTGCCTGCTTTGCTTGCAGAGAATTTATTCATGTGTTTTGACTTTCCGAGGCAACACTGGGATATTGAGAGAGGCCATAGGGGACAGGTCTCCGGAATAATTTCAAACAATTGGCATATTTAATGTTAGCCTTATTGTAATTACACGAACATAGTTGCATCCCACCCCTGTCGGAATGCGGCCACTGCTGCCGGAAATCGAAGGCGTGACCTCGCGTGACGTCGTGTGACCTCGTGCTCGGTAGAAGAACGCCACCGAGCAATAGCGGGGCGGGTTTCGAGTGGTGTTAAGCAAGTCCTGAGATACACTGAGGGCCTTTGAAATATCTTCCTGTCAAAACAGATGTGTTTTCTTACGTTTCTTCATTTTCTACATGGTTCATAAAAACAGTGAAAAACGCGTTGTGCGTAGCAACGGTGACGTACTGTACTGTACCGGTGATACGCAGTTACTAGTTACTTCAGTTGCTATTTTATCGGTAGCAGTCGCAAAAAGAAAGTCGAAGCATCCTGCGTCGAACAACATTTACAAACTGCCTACTGGCACCGGTCAGCGTCAGTGGTTCGATAAACAGCCAGGAAGTTGAAAAAAAGGTAGAACTAAAGAAAAGAGAAAAGACAAGACAGAGAGAGAGAGAGATAAACATAGAAAATTTCTCACTGGTCACCGAGGTGAAGATCGCGTCCGCGCCCTGTATTTTTTATATTTTTTTGTTTTTTTGGTGGCCCATGAGCGTGCACGGTGCGCTAGGAAGAAACGCACTGTAAACCCCACGGCAAGGACGCTAGACGCAGAACTGTAGTCCGACGTCCAAAGTGGCTGATCAGCATCGCAAATAGAGCAAGCACGTGCCTACGTCAGGTCCCGTCTAAGAAAGCACATCGATGTCTGTTTTCGCGGAGAAGAAATCTAATGCACAGTTGCTGGCACGTATAAAACAAAAACAACTTCTTCGTGGCGAAGAAAGAAAAGAACAACACAGTAAGAAGTGCGAGGTGAACGAGGAGAAAAGGGAAAAAAGGCATCAACAAAATAAAAAGCAATGTTCGGCGGAATATAGTGGCGTGGGGCTACACTCGCTGCTTCTCTTATAGCGGAAACATCCACAACAGTGCCCAGTAAGGTTTTCAAACAAGCAAATAAACAAGCAAATAAATAAACAAACAAACAGGGAAACAGGCGAGCGAGCAAGCAAGCAAGCAAGCAAGCAAACACACAAAACAGCACTGCACCTACGAAGCACTAGACGAAGATGTGGGGTGGTCTGGGTGTGACATGCGTCCGCGTCTTCGAGTGTAGCTTTGGGGACCCTTGCCAAGAAAACGCTGAGATGCATCGGCAGCACCTTCGAGGCAACGGAGAAAGCACGTTTACCAGAGAACGAACGGATGGGTGGTTCTGGAGCAAAGCGTCCGACTGGAGGCGTTATCGAAGTGTCCACCGCTGCTGCTGCCACTACCGATGAGTGCGCGGTGCGTTTCCGGGGTGCTTAGGTGACTGGAAAGCTAATGGTTTTGCAATCCGTGGCCGACGAGTGCACACTCTGGCCCAGTGCAAAGCTCGCCTCTACTTAAACAACGCCAGTGCATTTGATCAGCAGCACAAGCTTTGTTTACAAGAACTTTGTTTACAGGAACAGTCAGAAGTCGCGTTGATCCGTCTCGACCAGACTACGTTTACATGTGTCTTGTCAAGCGAGCTCGGTCAGTCAAACCCCCCCTTGCAGGCGGGTTGATTCAACTCACCTCGACGCTCGCTTGGTCCGACCCACTAGCGTTTACACGAACCCAACGCCTAATCTCCAGCCCGCGAAGCAAACTCAACCCGACTTTATTAGCTTCACGTTAATATATGCACAGAGCTTGAGGGATTCCTCCCCAGTATTCAGTGAGGCACCTGATTGGTCTTGCCCATTGTATAACTCTAGGAAAGTTGATACATTGGAGTTCAACAACCGGAACCTATATGCCATGGACCCACGTAAGAAATTACAACTTTTACCTGGTTTTACCCGTCGGCAAGGAACGCTAGCGCGCCGCCAACGACTAGCAGTTTCTTTCGCGAACTCCTACTTATTCCTAATTAGAATGACCGACAGTGTCAATTGTAACAGTGGCGCAGTCTAAACAATAAAATTCTGGAGGACGCCTAAGGTTCTGCTTTAAGAGTGGAACGCGATAGCATTCAAAGATCCCTGACTGCTTCTCACGGTTCCAGGCAACTGCAGCTTACACGTAATGGAAATGTTTATCGGATAAATCTATGCACGATGGTGAGCTGTGTGGTAGAAACGTGCCCTCTTGAGTGGGCCGATCTTTTCTTGTTTCGAACTTCTGACATTTCAGCCTGAAAAGATTTAACACAAAAGGCATGCGCTGTCGGTGTTTTGTTTCATGGCACTTGTTTGTGGGCATCCATTATCGAAATTCCACATCTTTACAACTTTGTAAAGAACGTAAGAAAAGGTGTGAGTAACTTTAATGACAAAAGAACAACTTTAGGGGCGTATAGAATATGGGGGGTACGGGATGATTTTCTCGGCCGCGGACGCTAGCACCGACATCTACGCCAACATCGGATTTCCTGCGACACGGGGCCCTTAAAGGGAAGCTGAATAGTCTGTCGAATTCAATAAGACGCCCATATACGGATGCGGGAACCTTATAAACCATGTAGGTAAAATTTGGGGTTTTTTCTTCAATTAGGAGCGACGTAATCGTCGGTTGAAATTGCGCTGTAGCTCCGCCCCCCTTTGAGTGAGCGAGCGGAGTGGAGACTGGAAACCGCGGTGTTGTGACGTCAACTCTGCTTCGTTCCTTTGCAGCGTCCGCGACCGTGCCTGTCCGCGCTTGTTTCTGCGTGCGTGCCATCGTAATCTGCTTCGATCGACCCTGCATTCCTTTGTTGGTGCGTCTGCGTGTATGTAGAGTGGTAGTCAACGTGCGTGGTAGTCAACGTGAGTGGTAATTAACGTGAGTGGCAGTCAACGTGAGTGGTAGTCAACAGATGAAGGTCACTACACGTACTGCATGAACCGGGAAGCTTTTCACGCGTTTAAACCGTCTTTGTAGATTGCCGACAGTTTTGGAGAGCGCACAAATGCCGACGATCGCATCCCCGCTTACGTTCCACGAGGAGGCATGCAGGAACACAACACTACAGTTGTTTAACCGGAAACGAGCTCACTAGATCGGCGAAAGATCGGCGAGATCACTAGATCGCTTTGCAAAAAACATACTCACCAAAGAGCATTTCCAACACGAGGAGATCCCAAGACTTTGCTTTCGTTCGCGTCGAAAGCACTGCTCGCACCAGCATCGTTTGCTTCTTCGAGAGGCCGGCTCTTCGCAATCGGCTCGTACATGTAGGGAGTAACGCCGAACTCCCCAGAAAAACGCAGTCTCTCTCAATTTTCCATTACCGTCTCAGAAAAACAGCACCAAACTACGTGGCACCGCGCTTCATGTGTAGCGGCAGCGGTCGGCAGCGGCAGAGTTGACGCCACGAGGCGCACCGACCAATCACAGGCGGAAACATGACGCGCGAGCGGGGCATGTCCGCTGCTGCACTTTTCGTCGAAATAAAATATATTTGCGCTTTCTTTCGCTCAATTTCGATACGATATTCGAATTCGGAGGGTTGAAAACCATTATGTACAGATGTTCACTCATTTTTTCTGGAAAACCTTTCAGCTTCCCTTTAATGCTATCGCCATATATGCTATCGCTTTGAAACATCTTCTTTCTCTTCTTTTAATCTTTCCGTCCCCCTTTCCCTTTCCCCAGTGCAGGGTAGCCAACCAGGCTCAGTCCTGGTTAACCTCCCTACTTTTCATTTATCATTTTCTTTCTCTCTCTTCTGTGTAACCGCCCAATATATGAAGATGAGAGGATAGCTTTAGAGCACTCAGAGGAGAGGCCTTCGACAGAACAGATCTTGGGACCATGGCCTCGGGCGTCTGCAATGTATAAGGCCAAGAAAGCGCTGCTGCGGTCGTAGAAAAACAGAAGCCTTTACGACCGCTTGCGAATGAGGATGAACACTTGACTGCGTGTGTGCAGAGCAAAGTGTCAATTCTTGTCCTCTTTCTCATTCTTTAGTTTCGTTTCACCCTTCACCAGTGTGGGCTAGCCTACCTGGCTCAGCCTGGTTAACCTCGCCGTATTTCCCCTGTAATCTCTCTCTCACTCTATTTGCGTTAAAATAACAGAAAACGAACTATATCACCACGCTTTATAGTAATGGGGATTCTATAGAGCAACGGCGGGTTCTTAGCCCCCTCCAGGCTCGGTGAAAGCCCGTGAAGATTTTTGTGAATCCAAAGAGAAAAAAAATGCATTGGTGGTTGATCGACCGCCATACCTCGAATGCAACTCCATAAATAACTTACAAATCAAGAGCCTGTGGGAGGTTCCAACCTTCAATGCACACAGTAATGTATTCGCACCATTAAAGGTGATTGATTTGTCCCAAGCATGGCTCACACCATTGCCCTTATTGGGTAAAATGGAGTCGTTGGTGGCGAAAAAATTAAGTGTTTTCTTTGGCAACTTTTTGAGGCAAACATGATAGCTAAGACAGACGACACCAATACTACTAAAAATATCCTTACATTAGTATTGCCTGATATCTCTCGGGCCAGATATTTGAGTGTGCCAAAGAAGAAACACACTTTTCAACTGTGTTTTAATAGGAGGTGTACAGTGTTAACCACAAGTACATAGCTCGAGCTCGCTGTCAAGCACGATAAAATGCTTTACAGCCCTAAGGGCAAGCGTGTTAGACGCGGACAAACCACCACCTTGAAAGGTGCAACAAATTTTACTGCGTGAACACCAATAACGAATGAGTCTGAGAGAATAAAGGGCATCGCGGATGTAAGGGCTCCTAGAAGGGTCGGCCGTGCGACCGCCATCGAAATAAAGGCCACGCGGGTAATATAAGCCGTTTCGCTGTAATGGCTTCCCGGCTGGGCTGTGCAGATATGCGGCCTAGAGGTGGGACTGACGATCTGACGACTAAAGAAGATCTCCGGCTATTAGCGCCGAGAACGAACTACAGGGGTGCTGCGAGCGCCGCTCGCGTGACGTCAGGGAAAGGACTCGCACCTGTCGTCTGCTACAGTTCGGGCCGTGTCCGGGCGCTTTCTGCGGTGTTTTCGCTTGTTCGCCCTCGTTCTCTCTGCTTGTATACGTATGGCGGTAATCTCAAATATATTTTTACGACGTCTTCAGTCCCGAAAATTTATTCAAAGTGCTTATTTCTTAGACGACAATGCGCTCTCAAAGGCAACGCTGCAGTGCCAGCCGAAGGAGCGCAGACCAGCCCATTGCGGGTTTTTCATGCGCGGATCGACAACTGCACATACATAGCATATAATAATCCCGTTATGGCACCATACCTGCCGCGGTGCAACAAGTACGTCACAAACGCTGGCTATATATGACCTATACAACAGTTACCTTGATTTTAATCCGCTAAAACAGGTTTGCTCATGACGAGTGGTTCGTGGTATAATATCGAATTTCTGCATTTCTTCAAAGAAGCACTCGGCAGTAATACGAGGACTTAACACTGCAGCTTAGTTTCTAAAGCACCACTTGCTTCTTTAACTGCTTCTCAAAATTAGGCGGTTCTTCGCGTATTTATTTTAAGTGGCGGTAATTCGAAGTAAATCTAATGAAGGCTCACAGCTATTTGCAGAATACGAAAAGGAATGTACCAATATATATTTCCTTTTCCGTGCTACACGTTCAACTCACTTGACAAATTTACTGGTGCTTGTTGCTCGAGGAATATACATGACGAATCTGATTGGCGAACTGACACAGGCTGTTTGGCCCAAATTTTTTAGTGAAATATGCCTTTTGGACCATATGGCTGCAGCCGGAAAGAAGTGGAAGGGTCAATGATTAGTAGCATAGACAATGTGAAGATATCATAATTCCCCGGTGGAGGGTCGAAAAACAAGTGATATATGTAAGGCTTGTGGTGTTTTCTTTATGAAGGTTTGCTAGCTTCTCTTTTATGTACTGATGAACCGAATAGTTCTCCGTTTGTATAACTAAACAACGCTGCATCGAGGCATAGTGAGGCAGAAAAAGCTTGAATTTTCCTTTTCTGTGTTTGAGAAGTGTTTTGAGAAGCATCATACACAACTTCGCTTGTTGAATTTGCAGAAATTCGTTTTACGCAAAATTTATGGACAGACACGGCGCATATATGCATTGTAAAACCAGTAGACCCCTTCAACGCTATACATAGCTTGCGATATCCAAGCCGCAAATTTTCTCGACTCAAACGCTTTTGAAGAAGAAACCGTGGTTCAGGCATGGCAGCAGAAAGAAGCCATCATACCCTTCAACAAGTACGGCTCGAGCCACCCATACACCAAGCATACACGAAGGGAACGAGCGCCTGCGGCAGCCGCGCGAGCCGCAGCGAGCGGCGTCCTGGCCGTGACGTCACTCGCGAGAGGGCGCCACTCCTCATTCTCGCCGCTAATACCGCCAGCTACCAACCCGATAGCGTACTGCGAGTTCTCGTGAACAACGGGTGGGGTCGCGAATACGGAACTGTGGTTTTGAGTGTTATCGCTTTTCCCGTGTACTACAGAAAATATAAGACCTGGGTTTACCATTTAGCCCTTTTGTCACTGTCGACGTCGCTCTTGCAATTCCAGATGTGAAGCCAAATACTGTAAAAATAACACTTTAACGGCCAACTGAAAATGACTTCACACTTCGCCGTCTCGATGTTGACGTTGATTATTTCTGGGACTAGGAAAGCAAAGTCAGTAGTATCAGTGTCTGGTTCTGCAAAGGTCGTTGGCAGATCGCAGCAGGAAACAAGCATAGAGATATAGAGAAAAAAATGCACAGCCTTATGTTAGTTTATATATAGCGCGCGTGTACACTGTGGTGCCGGCAGGGGTGATTTGAATACTTCTTGTTACGTTCGGCACAACTCTCGATTCCCAAGGAAAGTTGACGCGACAAAAGAAAGTGGTTGATTACCTAGGATGATAAGAAGTTACAGAAAAAAATAACAAACCAGCTGCAAGGAGCTCCTCGTGAATAATTTATCGCTGAAGACACATTTGACTTGTTCGCTTCGGATCGGTCCTAAAATACTTGATTGCGAGACGCCAGAAACTTCTGAGCAAGAAATTTCAAGGGGGTCCCCAGTTTGTTAATAAACTTCAGCCTGTCATATAGCGGCTGTATATAACATGGCTAATAATGTTTTTAGACAGTGAGTTTATTTATATCTGTTATTTTAGGTTGATTATTCTTGTTAGTGTTTATTGTTTACATGTATGCTTGAGAACATGTCTATACGTTGATTACTGCTTATGATAAATATTATTGTTTACACCGCGTTATGTTTAAACAAATTAAATTATGGTGTTTTACATGTCAAAACTACGATCTGATTATGAGGCACACCGCATCCGGGGACTTCGGAAAGTTTGACAACCTGAGGTTCATTAACGTGCACCTAAATCTAAGTACACGGGTGTTTTCGCACTTCGCCCCCATTGAAATGCGGCCGTCGTGATCGGGATTCGATCTCGCGACCTCGTCCTTAGCATTTCAATACCATAGCCGCTAAGCAACCACGGTATGTTTATATTTCGTTCTTTGTTTTATTAGGTCTGATCTACTTTATCATTATGTATGTTCAGATGTCCGCACTTTTACTGCAACTTGCTATAGTTATTTCTGTATCATATTTATGTAGTTGTAGGAGGTCTCCCTGTCAGTTCTGAAATTCTGGAACCTCCTGCTGTGATATGTTTCTACCCTATGTAGATAACTATACCATGCTCTATGAAATAAACTTGACTCCACTTGCAAAGGGTACCCTTTGGGGCCATTTCGTTCTAATAAGCACTACAAGGTCGAAATGATTGCACTTATGTGGGTAAAGAAGAAGATTACATGTACTTTCAATGTCTCCTCAAAAAGAACAGAAGAAAAAGGACATGTTTAAAGAAAATTCGTTAAAAAGCAATCCCGCGATGATTCGCCGTGTTTTCTTGGATGGGCTCTTACTCAACAAAGAAGAGGCAAAAGTGTTAAATGGGAACAGAAACCAAAATGTGAGCTTTTTTCAATTACAGTGCTGCGTGTACGCGCAATAAGAGACCGCGGAGCATGAGGCAGAAGCTTCAAAAGCTGAATACCAAATTTAATTAGTGTCGTATTTTTCCACACAGAGATTTTTTTCTTTCTGAAGTTGCCTCTCTTTTCTTTCGTCGCTTTCTCTCTCTCTCAAGTTGGCGAAGAGAACGGCACACATAAAAAATATGCTAGTAAGAAAACCCATCAAAGCTAGCGATCCTCGAATAGGCACTCACTCAAAAGGAAGTGGAAAAATACATAAAGGCAATTTAGATCCTAACACGAGCTAGTTCTTTCGCTTACACAGTTACGTATGTGTACATAATTCAAGATATCACGAGTTTAGAACGACAGAATGCTGAGCTAGTTGGTAAGGATTCATTATGCAAAAAAGAGGTGAGGCGTGCAGACAGGACACAAGAGTAGAGAAGTAGACCACACTTCTCTACTCTTGTGTCCTGTCTGCACGCCTCACCTCTTTTTTGTATATCACGAGTGTTGCACAGAAGCTTCCAATGGGGAATAACAAATCTAGTAACTACTATTTTGCCGCACAGTGGTATTGGTTTCTGAAGCTGCCGAATGAGAATCTCAACTAAAACCATAGGGGCTGCTCGACGTAGGCGCAGAAGCGGTTTTGGTGTTCAGTGAAGTCCAAGCAGCGTGAGACATGAAATTTACGAAAAATGTCTTTCTATTGCGCTGTGGAAGAAATGGTGACACATGAAGTAAGTAGAAAACAAGGAACGCATGACAAGTTGAAGTTTTACTCGAAAATAAACTAGAACGTCTTGGAACACGCCTTCCTGAACCGTATCAACAGCCAACTAGAAGAGACGGAAGCCTACCCCCATACCGTGATAGGCTTCCCATCCCGCCTGTTCACGCAGGACCTCATGTTGCAACTGAAGAACCAGATCCTTGACGACAAGACGAGAAACACCAGAGCTATCCTAGGACTAGATCTGGAGAAAGCACTCGACAAAGTCGCTCACGAGTCGATCCTGAAACAAGTGTCTAATCTGAACCTGGGGGAAAGGGCCTACAACTACGTGAGGGACTTTCTGAACGATCGCAAAGGCACCCTGACGGTTGGCGACCTCGAGTCCGAAGAACGAACCAAGGGAAGTTCAGGTAACCCCCCGGGCTCAGTTATATCTCCGCCCTTTTTCAACTTAGTCAGGCTCGGTCTCCCCAGCAAAGTACGGGAAATCGAAGGCACCCACCACGCTATATACGCAGACGATGTAATGATTTGGGCGGACCGCGGCAGAGACGGCCAAATTGAGAACGCACTTCAAACGGCCATTCACAAAGTCGAAGAGTACCTCAGAGGAACGGGCCTCAAATGCTCCCCGAGCAAGTCCGAACTACTCCTTTACCGGCCCACGCGCAGAGGCATGCCACCAAAGAGCTACACGGGACCCCGGTAGTACGAGGACATCGGCCTGCGCATCTAAGACAGAAACGCAGTCCCCTAAGTAAACAAGATAAATATACTCGGAATGATCATTCAGGCCAATGGAACTGACGGCGAAACCACGAGGATGATCGAAGGCAAAGTCACCAGCGCCACGAGATTCATAAAGAGAATAGCCAACAGACACGCCGGCATGAAGGAAGAAAACGTTATTCGACTGATCCACTCCTTCGTTGTCAGCCACACCACCTACGTAGCCGCCTACCACAAGTGGTACGTTGCGGAAAAGAACAAGATCAACACGCTCATAAGGAAAACGTACAAGATAGCCCTGGGCCTCCCGGAATTGACGAGCACCGAGCTCTTGACTCAGCTGGGCATGTACAATACCCTGGAAGAAATATCCGAAGCACGACGCACCTCGCAGCTCGAACGCCTGTCGACCACCACGACGTGAAGGTACATTATGAACACGCTAGGCATAACGTACCACAACCAGCACGGCCAGCAAATGCAAATCTCCACCAAAATCAGAGACACCATTACGGTGGCAAACATCCCAAGAAACGGGCACCCCGATTACAACCGAGGTAAAAGAAAGGCAAGAGCCGAGGCTCTGCTCCGTTCATGCGGCAGGGAGAGAAACACGTGCTTTGTCGACGCAGCCGAATATCCGAACGGCCAAAAATACACTGCCGTAGTCATAGACACAAACTCCAAAATCAGAACCACATGCAGTGTATACACCAAACACTCGGAAATAGTGGAGTAAGTAGCGATCGCGCTGGCCCTCACAGAACAGGAATGCGAAGTCGTATTAAGCGACTCGCAAACGGCAGTAAAGAATTACGCCAAAGGTAGAATTTTCAAGGAAGCCCTGTTCATTCTGGCCAAAGCGGGCAGAACCTCCAAAACCGCGAGCTGGAGGATCATATCGTTCTCTGCGCACGTCACCACGGAAGGCGACGCATTCACGAACCTAAACGAGACGGCGCACCGGACGGCGCACCGGACGGCGCAGACATAACCCGCCGCGCCGAACCGGGCAACGCCCCTCGCACGATAGCGAACACTCCTCGCGCAGAACGGGACAGGCTCACAAGATACGACGACCTAACCAGTGCATATCTAAACGCCAGAAGGATATACCCACCGCCAAGTCCCAAATTGAACAGGAGGCAGGCCGTCGCCTGGAGACAACTCCAAACGAACACCTTCCCCAATCCATTCCGTCTGAAACGTATCTTCCCAGATAAGCATCAGGACGACACGTAAAATTTGTGCCAGGAAGGACCAGCAACACTCAAACACATGCTGTGGGAGTGTAATATGTAATTATAGAAAGGACGGCAGTTGCTCCAGAGACCCTGACGTCGAGGTGGGCCGCCGCTCTGCGCAGCTCAGACCTCGGAACCCAGACGTCGGCAGTCCAGCAAGCCCGTGAGGCGGTGTTGAGGCAGGGCCTTGACGTTCCCCCGTGGGAGACCGGAGCCCGGGTTGCGTTAAACCTTGCCGGATGTACAAGAAAGTTGTATCCATACATCCATATAGACATAGCTGCTATCAGCATCTGCAGTTTACATGCGCATATAGAACAAAATAAATAAAACAGACGGAAGCAAGATAAAAGGATGAAAAAAACAGAGCTGAAGCACATCCCACTTGAGTCATAAAAATGATTGTTATCTTAAGAATTGAGTTTGAAGGTGAGCGAGTGACACTGACAGCTTGCTTATGAAAGCTTCTGCAGCAGCATCCATGGATAACATTTCCCACGTCTCTGTGGTCGGTTTATTCTTGATTCTGAGCAGTACTTCCGTTCTGTCAAAGGATGACGCGCAATTACACTTTGTGCAATTTAAAGCCAATTTCCCCGGTGTATTAACAAGGCTGAGAGCGCATATATGCTTCGTGAGGTTCTCGTTTCAGCACGGACTTAATTGCAGAATCTAAGCTTGATTGCACGAGAGCGGTATCTATAGACAACCCCCTCTTCACACGTGACGAATTTTCGTAGGTGTTTAACACCACAGGACTTATCATCCGCTGTTTCTTTTTTTGTTTCGTTCACTTGTGAACATAGGCCATGTAACGTGCGCAGTGCCGAGAACACGACTGACACGCCATATTTTCCAGCACTTAGCAAAATAGTTAAAGGAGGCATTGCTTCCCTTTGCATTCTTTGTGCTATCGAAACTCTTGCCTTCACAGGGTTTCTAAAAGCGTGGTTCTTCAAGTGTGAAGACTCAGATTAGGTGACTGTCCTCACCACGTCTTAATATCCGTTGCAGAAACCATCATGGCATCTGAAGTAAAAGGGAAAAGAAAGAAGAAACTACAGGAAAGACATAAAAGCCGCCCAGTTGTCTTGCCTTATGTGCGCAGCTTTGCGCGTAGGATAAAGAAAGCCGCTGGAAAATATGGCGGGTCGGTCATGTTCTCGGCACCACAGAAGTTGCATGGTCTTCCGTGTGCGCTACGGCACAGAAATAGTTTTCGCTAACTGCGTAGAATTAGAAGAGCGCAACTGTGCAGAAAGAAAAAGAAAGACGAAAGAAACTGCGAAATGCGTTGGTGCTATAAGCAATCTATAAAACAAAAAATGTTCTATTAGAGAAAACGGGAGCTCGCGTAGTTAAAAGCAAATGAGGAAAAATAAGCAGGCACTTCCCAGTGCCTTTTATTTCTTCATTTATCATGGAACTTATCCGTCTTGCGCAAATTATAACCACGCGATTACGGGCGTCTTTTTAGATCTTCGTTTAACGTCAACACGATTTACTGCTTGTGTCACAGAATGAGTGTATGCCAGACCACATCGCTCTTCATTCATTACAGTGCTCGTCGCTAATGTGGTAATGAAGTGCGGCTTGCGCCACCATTTGCACCACTAAACTCAACGGCCAACTTCCAAACGAAGCGTTGTACGGAACACTACCCGCTTCTTCGTCAGATGTTACTACCTCAACTCGCACAAGCTATCGATTAAAGCGTCGTCATTCGGTGCGGCCCAGTTTTCTTATGGACCATTTATTACAGCTTACGTTACGTTGAACCGTTGAAGTCTTGTTAAGTACACTCGAAAAAAAGAAACCGTGGGAACAGATGCAGGTGCTTTATTGAAGATTAAGTAAATGAGCTCACAGAAGTGATGGTCGGCCGTACTTATATTAGCATTGTGCAATGACCAGTCTTACTTTTATTAGCGTTGTGCACTGGTATGCCACTCGTTGTGAGTGTGAAACGCACCAGAAATTGGTTGATGAAATCAGTTATTCAACGAACATTAATTATAGATACAGTCGAAGATTCAGTGACCTTTGGTGTATAAAAATATTGAGTGTTATTGGAAAACGAAGCGCTGAGACCATGACGAATAAAGAACGTGTACATCGAATGTGTACGTCGTCGCACTGTGCTATTTCCCCAAAATCACATAAAACTACCCTATGTATCTATCCCGCTGAAACATGACGGGCCTGCCAAGTTTGACTCAGCGTGCCATGTCGACAAACATTGTCTGTAGATTAGTTGTGACGTAAATTGAAGACATATTTTTGTTTCATGGTAATATAGGTTAACATTGCATGAAATCCAGGGTCTTACGCGCCAAAACCACGGTTTGATTATGAGGCACGCCGCGGTGGGGTAGTCCGGAATAATTTTGACCACGGGCGATCTTTAACGCACCCACATTGCGCGGGACACGGGCGTTTTTGCATTTCGCCCCCATCGAAATGCGGCCGCAGTGGCTGCGATTTGATCCCGCGGCCTCGTGCTTAGAAGCACACCATATCCGCTAAGCTACTGTGGCCGGTTATATGTAGGTTAACATTATGCGTATAAAGTGAACTTGCCGTAAAATGTGAAATATAGGTGCAGGTCTATTTTTACGGAAGAATCTTGTAAGGTTCGTAAGTACTGTATCATTTACCAAACCCGCCATGGTTGCTTGATGGCTACGGTGTTGGGCTGCTAAGGACGAGGTCGCGGGATCAAATCCCGGCCAAGGCGGCCGCATGTCGGAGGGGGCGAAATGCGAAAGCACCTGTCCGCTTAGGTTTAGGTGAACGTTAAAGAAACCCAGGTGGTCCAAATTTCCAGAGTCCCCCACTACGGCTCATAATCAGACCGTGGATTTCGCACGCAAAATTCCATAGATTTTTCTGATTTACCAAGACATTTTATGCGAGGCAGAGTGAGTGGCCACGCGTGCGGTCTGACCAGAAAACGTAGAAGCACGTCGTCTGTGTAGCAGGCTGGTCAAAACGCAAGTTTCTGAACTCTAAAAAGGGGGAAATAATTTGGAACAACAGCTGCTGTCCTTTGAGTCGCGCAAATGTCTGTATTCCACAGCGTTCCTATTCGGCTAAATGTGAATGCCTGCAAGAGAAAATTATAAATAAAAAATAAGTAAATGAGAAAATGGCAATTTGGACCGAAAGAAAGAAAATTCAGTGCCAGTGAAGCTACGAGAAAGGCGGCATAATCATAATAAAGCGAGCTAATGTGATTTTTTTTGCTGTTTTACCGCGACCACCGCAGCCCTGAAGCAGACCCTGAGGCTCCTATTGATCAGCAGACCACTGCCCCTGCTATAGACCTACCCTATGGTGCTACGCGGCAAAAATGCCGTGGCACTGTAGTCGGAATTGACTTGCCCACGGTAGGCATTCCGCCGCCTATGGCCACCGCGCCTACCCCAGTAACCGCTGGGTTTCGCAATCGCTTGTGTAGTTCTGTGTGTGCGGTCCTTATTCGATGGCTTTACGACGAGGGAAAGGCAGCATCCCGAAGACAAGAGTTGCGCTGAAACACGCAAGAGGCTCAAGTCTTCATAGGTTTCCTGTTGATGAAAACAGTCACAAGCAATGGGCCGCCGCAGTAAAATGCGAAAGTAGGATTCTGCAACCAGATTATGCGCCAAACATTTCGTAACAGTTAAGCTTCTTCGTTATTTTGCGTGGCACGCAGTAGCAAACAAGGGTACTTAGGATCGTATCATTACAATTTCTTGCCGTGCTGCTGGAAAGCTAGGTTAGGATTAGCGTTGAATGTAGATCAAGGGAGCAGGTACACCTCGAAGCACGTTACATCCAAATTGAAATTCACTTTCATCCTAAGGGCTTGAGCCGCCTGCATTGTAGATTGCCTATCGCACACGTTTAATCAGCAATCAACATGGTCACAACTGCGTTAATGACAGTGTGGATGTTACAAACATGCCTAAACGTGTTAATAAGTTTCCGCGCGCAAAGTAAAATGAACAGACAAGGCACAGACTTGCTGCGATCGGATGGCCACGGCCAACAGCTCACATTACCCCTGTCTACAGAGCCGGCATCGCCGTATGGTCGGTACCTGGCCAGCGCCACCACTCAGCCGAGGTGGTATGGCCGTTCACTGCGACATAGAAGTCGGCTACAGTTTGTACCTCACACGAAATAGTACTAAATAGAACAAAATTACCTCGAATGTGCACGGGTTTCGCGAAGCAGCTCCATGCACACGTGATCGCGAGCAAGGATCCGACGGCATTCCATTTCACAGACGGAAAGCAAGCACCGACCTTCTCAGCTAGGCGGCTTGGCTGGATTGTAAGTACTACGTGTCGTTTGATATTCGCACCGACGACAACGAGAAAACCAATTAATTTAATCCCACGTTAATCGTGTTGTCGAAAATTAGCGCACTAGGAAGAGCTGTGGCCAGATCGCAGGCGCTGTCGGCCGTCATTGCGACAGTAAGCGAGCTATAGGTCCACCGTGTCGTTCAGCCGTATTTCGATGGGGGCGAAATGCAAGAAGGTTCAGTGTGTGAACGTTAAATGACCCCAGGTAGTCAAAGTTAATCCGGAGTCCCCCACTACCGCGTGTTTCTTAATGAAACCGTGGTTTCGGTATCCCCCTTCCCAACTCCCACCTCCCCCAAGAAGAAGAAATAAAGAAGAAAAGAAACTCCATCCTAGTATTTAAGCTGGGGCAGTGAATGTGGGCGGAGCCTAGCGACAGCGCTATAGGGCTTATAATATATTGGAGCCGCCTACCGCTGTTTGCAAACGTGGTACAGGTCTATCAGTAAAAGATCAAGCGATTTCGAAGCATACACTTTTAGTACAAGTTATACCAAGGGGGTATGCTTTAAACATTGACCGAAATCAATTCTACAATTGATGCACAGGCGTCAAGCGAATAAGAAAATTTAAGCTAGGACCTTTTATTAGTAAAACAGCAGGCTTCTCTCTCCCTCTATTTTTAGTTCGAAAGATACTTTAAAATCATTTCTGACAACTGTTGCCCTCTTCAGGAGAAATAATGGCAGAAGAGCGCGTTACTTGTGTGATCAGTCGCGCAAATATAACGCCCACTTAAATATATTTTCTAATTAAGTTCTTTGTTTATTCACTTTGAGGCACTTGTTTCATTGCCAAATTGAAACCGAAGAGTTGTGAAGACATGTCTGCCTAGCACAAATTGTAAGCTTTTTGCACCTCTTTCGAGATACCCACCCTTAAAACGTGCAACGTAATAAGTGGGCTTTCCAGCTAACAATTTCTCAAAGCCATGCCTTAGGCAGTTCTCGCTGATCTTAACTCTAACAGCAATGCGTTCTTTAACATAATCTGGTGGCTGAGATTTTGAAAGTGGCGCTATTCTCATTATTTGTGCTAAGCAGACACGAGGTTACTGGTGCTCGGTTTCAGTTTCGTAATAAAGACAAGTACCCACAGTGGATAATTAAACAGCAAATTACTGAGTATCTTTAATTATTCACCTAAACATTGCACTTTGCCGCAAAAGTAACTTCCGCTTATTGGGATAATTCACCTCAAGAAGCCGAATTTCAGTGTATGTTCCATGCGACCGAAAAAAATGTTCCCCCCCCACCGACGCACGCACGCACACACACACACACACACACACACACACACACACATACACACACACACACGCACACACACACACGCACACACACACACGCACACGCACGCACACACGCACACACACACGCACGCACACACACACGCACGCACACACGCACGCACACACACACACACACGCGCACACACACACACACACACACACACACACACACACACACACACACAAAAAAAAAAAAAGAAAGCGCGGTGCACAGAGAATGCTCGTATGTTTGAGTGATCCAACTGATTTGGTTTAACTTATTTGCCCTCTACCACAAGTCGAGCTTCTCTTTGCATTTTTTTTCTTGTGTGCCCACGTCTTGTCAATAAACCTTGGGATATAACAAACATAGGCTATATAAAGAATCGAATGCATAGTAGCAGGGCTACATGGCGACGTCAATAGAGAAACAGCCACGAATGAGGGCTTTTATCTCTCGTAGACCAGCGCCCAGTGGTGACTGCAGATTTGGGGGACCCATGGCCTCTTATTCCAGCAAATCAATCCACCCCCCGGGATCGCGCTAGAACGCATCGACAGCGGAGACGACCCGGCAGGCTAAAATGCGTTGTATCGCAAAGAGTTCGCAGAACGGAAGTATTTCGATGTTCTGCGCACAACAGCAGGGAAATAGAAAATACAGGAAGCAATGGTTTTGATTGAAATCTGCCTCGTGGCATCTGCATTTTTTTTTGAAACCCCAATATTTTTCTTCAGTTATCTTAACCTCTTCTGTCCTGTAGAGCAGAAAAAAAGGTACCCAGTACGCTTAAAGGCTCCAGGGAATAACAGAATAGAGAGCAGAGTTGTATCAGTGGTGGTGTAGAAAGTGCGAAATTCACAGGTCAATACAATACCATCTATGTCCCCTCCCTGCGCCTGCACTTTCAGTTCTCTTCCGGGGAGAGAGAGGAAGGGGACGCCTTTGCACTTTGTTTAGTTTACATGTGATAGTACTGCCGCGAACGGAGATCTTTATCACGCAGCTCAGGGGCTTGCAATCGCGCCACGTGGGTGGTTTGCGAACAGATGTGCGCACACGTGTCGGAAAAGTGTCGATGTTGTCAGCTTTCGTGGAAAGCCCTGTGCTTTGTCACTGTGCTTTGCTGTTCTTTCTTTATCTAATCTTTCTATTCCCCATTTCTCGTCTCCCAGTGAAGGGAAGCCAACCAGGCGCATTTCTGGTTAACATCCCTGCTTTCTCTCTTCTTTTTCTCCTCCTCCTAAGCAGTTGGATGTTCAACTGCCTAAGTCGCAAACTCACAAATGACCTCTTATTTGTACATAGATAACGATAGCTTTTATTTATGCCGATAATCTCGGTTGCATTTTGCTGAGTGAAAATGGTCGTCGTGGAGTACGTCGACGTGGAGGGTTGTCATATTGTCCCGTATAAAGGAGGCACTCGCCATTAAGAGAATAATTCGATAAATGAAACATAACGGATAACATGTACGATAAAACTTGTTCTATTCTGAAGTCAAGATATGAGCAACTTGAAAGTATAGCTAAATTCAAGTGGAGCGTTCAGGACAAGTAAACAGGCTGCGATATACACGTTGTCGACTACGTTCAATAAAGCGGGGCTATCATTTGCATGGCAGGCATTTATCTAGAACATAAACAGCGGCAACAAAACTTAAAATGCAAATTCTAATTATTGCACAAACTTGAACGCAAAGCGTTGAACATTACACTTTGGTTCGTGCAACAGCGCAGAGGCTAATTCCTAATATTCAGAGAGGTTAAGCGCTCGCAGCAGAATTTGAGAGCATCAGCCTCCGAGGCGCAGGAACAGCACACAAAAACGTCTCACATTTTAGCCTTGTAAAAGAAAAGAAGTACTTTTTTTTACAGATGTTACAGATGCAGCCGCAAAAAAAAATGTCCAACTATACATGTAGATGATGAAGTGGTCACTTCCGAACTTCCGAACGCCGCAAGAAGACGTAACCGCTGAAAAGGCGCTAGCAGTAACCGTTTACCATGGTGGAGAATTTGCCCTCAAACAATCAGCTCAGCCATGCATCAAAATAAGGGAGGTCTCAAAAAACGTGGTCACATACCGTGCCGATGCACCGGACAAAGACATTCTAGGATATGGATTCTAGCAAAAAACCTTGGGGGTCATACTAGGCACCTTCTTATGTCGACAGTCCATGCAAGAAACATCGCACTGAGACACTCGAGAAACATTACAGTTGTTGTCCGGCATCATATTAAAAAAGAAAAGTACGTAATGAGCTGAGATTCCTTCAACATAGACACTCAACAGATGTTACGAAAGTGATGAACACTTCTGGACGCCTTTTTGCTAGTTAACAAGCACGCAAAATGAAACATATAAAAGAAAGATACATCATTAAGCATTTCCAAAGAGACACATGACTTACAACACCTTTCAGATATTCACTTTTGGAAAGCGATATTTATTGCACTACATTAAGCAGCGTTGTACATTTGATAATACAGAAAACAAATATTCGGTAGGTTTCCCATACTTTCTGCTGGAATGACAAAATTTACTTACGAATACATAGGTAGAAACTGAATCTGACACTTCTGCTTCTATTTGCTCAAGTTGGAAAACCTGCGTTGACGTGCTCACCCCTCCTTCCTTCTATCCGCAATTGAATGTAATGGTTGTAGAAGTGTGTGCGTGCGTGTGCGTGTGTGTGTGTGTTTGTGTGTGTTTTAAGAAAGCAATGTTTTATGCATCGAAGCACGAAAGTAATTGTAACACCAATGCATTTCGACGGACACTTTGAAGATTATTATCTCGTAACTGGTGCCGTCCAGAGAATTCGTTTCAAGTGGATACGCCATGCGCCCTCAGCGACTCTAATTAGTGAATTGCAAAATGTGGCGTAAATATATTAATTATAAAGTGAATTAGCGTAATTACGTTAATTATTCAATTGGATATTTTGATTGAGTAATCTAGATCAAGGGTTCGAATTGTGCTATCTGCCGTAGTCATGTGCTATCTGTCATTGATTACGAGAAAGCGTTTGATTCAGTCGAAACCTCAGCAGTCATGGAGGCATTGCGGAATCAGGGTGTAGACGAGCCGTATGTAAACTACTGAAAGATATCTATAGTGGCTCCACAGCCACCGTAGTCCTCCATAAAGAAAGCAACAAAATCCCAATAAAGAAAGGCGCCAGGCAGGGAGATACGATCTCTCCAATGCTATTCACTACGTGTTTACAGGAGGTATTCAGAGACCTGGATTGGGAAGAATTGGGGATAAATGTTAATGGAGAATACCTTATTAACTTGCGATTCGCTGATGATATTGCCTTGCTTAGTAACCCAGGGGACCAACTGCAATGCATGCTCACTGACCTGGAGAGGCAAAACCGAAGGGTGGGTCGAAAAATTAATCTACAGAAAATTAAAGTAATGTTTAACAGTCTCGGAATAGAACAGCAGTTTACGATAGGTAGTGAGGCATTGGAAGTGGTAAGGGAATACATCTACTTAGGACAGGTAGTCACTGCGGATCCGGGTCATGAGACTGAAATAATCAGAAGAATAAGAATGGGCTGGGGTGCATTTGGCAGGCATTCTCAGATCATGAACAGCAGGTTGCCATTATCCCTCAAGAGAAAAGTGTATAACAGCTGTGTCTTACCAGTACTCACGTACGGGGCAGAAACCTGGAGGCTTACGAAAAGGGTTCTACTTAAATTGAGGACGACGCAACGAGCTGTGGAAAGAATGATAGGTGTAACGTTAAGGGATAAGAAAAGAGCAGATTGGGTGAGGGAACAAACGCGGGTTAATGATATCTTAGTTGAAATCAAGAAAAAGAAATGAGCATGGGCAGGACACGTAATGAGGAGGGAAGATAACCGATGGTCATTGAGAGTTAAGGAATGGATTCCAAGGGAAGCGAAGCGTAGCAGAGGGCGGCAGAAAGTTAGGTGGGCGGATGAGATTAAGAAGTCTGCAGGGATAACCTGGCCACAATTAGCACATGACCGGGATAGTTGGAGAAGTATCGGAGAGGCCTTTGCCTTGCAATGGGCGTAACCAGGCTGGTGATGATGATGATGATGATGATGATGATGATGATTATGATGATGATGATGAACGCTTATCGGCATCACTCAGTTATTCTTCTAGAGGTGCACAGCAGAGCACTTTGTGGTTTTTACTCCAAGCCGTTTTGGAGTGAAATGATGCGGGAACAAAACGTTCCTTGCAGCATTCACTTGATCCAATTTAGGAAAAAAATCTCATGCGCTTTATAATTGGGGGCAGAGACCTTGAACCAAGTCTCTTGAATGTTTGTAAAGCAGCATAGAAAAGCGCTGCCTTATTCACGTTTAAAAGGACGATAAATGTCACTCATCTTGCTTCTTGAGATTAAGAAGTTTGCAGGGACAACATGGCCGCAATTAGTACATGATGGGGGTAGTTGGAGAAGTATGGGAGAGGCCTTTGCCCTGCAGTGGGCTTAACCAGGATGATGATGATGATGATTGTTATGATGATGATGATGATGATGATGATGATGATGATCTGCCATAGGCCCTCATTCAAAATTTAATGCAGCAAAGAAAAAAACCTGTATACTAGGAAAACGCACAAGAATCTCAAAGCGCTTTTAAAGACAGTGTCCATATTTTCTTCCCTCTGAGCAAATCACAGACAAACGCGGCTTTCATATAGAGAAACCTATATATAGAACAAAAGGATAGCACAGAAAGTTAGCAAGTTGGTATGAGTAATCAAATATGCAGGTGCTTGGCGCAATAGGATACAATATACCCTCCGAGCAGGCACGTGCGAAGTTTGATTTGTTATTTTACCTCGCCCGTTAGAAGTGAGAATTTACACTCGAGAGCTCTCAAGTTACCCGTTATCCTAAGACATTCAGGCCACACTGAGGGAAGGAACGAGGTTCAGGGCCTGAATCATATGGAAGAAAGGAAACAGGGCTGGAATTGGCTAAGCTGCCGCTCTCCACAGCGCAACTGAACGGGTGAGCTGTTGCATTGCCGAGGGCTCTGCTCCGTGAAATGGAAGGCTGAAGTGGCGCGCCGCTACTTGAGACATTTTGAGCGCGCCGGTGGGCGAGCTGGAGCGTCCGAGGCGATGCTTTATTTTTGTTCGGCAAGTATATAGACCGGAGCACATAGAAGTACTTCCTATTTCAAGCACAGTGGAGCAGTTTTCTCTTCCTAAAGCCCTCTTCGGCAGAAACATCTGGGAAGACGAAGTGCACTTTTGGCATTCCTGGCAAAGTATAGCCACCACCGTCGGCGCCATTTCAAAGAGGCTTAGCGATGCTAGTGCCGGGAACGCAGGCATCCTGCTCACTCTACACGAGGCACTTGAGCCTCAAACCACCGGAAGCAGCAACCTCTTTCGCTATCGTTGTGACAAACGCGGCTTGCCGTGAGGCAGAGTAATGAGGAGTTTGTGCTTGACGATCGAGGAAATCAGAGTCACTTTGAGAGTAAGCGAAGCTTCTGTCTAGAGATGAGATCCAATTCACCCGAGCGCACTTGAATTTAGTCTGTTGCAGTGGGCACACAGTAGTTTCGTTTAGACGGCTTGGGCATATGGAAGCTATGAGCTTGGATAGGCTGAGGTTCTCTTTGCTTTTGTATAATCATAAAGAGAGCCTGAGAACATGAGAACACAAATTTACAGATCAAACAACGAAATTGGCAGTTCTTGTCGACACTTACCCACATTCATTTGCAATTTACTCCGTTACGGCATGCGACAAATCATCTACTGTCACCGATGGAATCTACCGCACTGTTGTCGGAGTTTTGATTATCCGTCCAAGTACAGTAGATTCAAAAAGAAGTAAGCGGGACCGCTGGTACCATCACAGCGATCACAACCCAGCTTAGGAATCTGTTACCCCACCTTAAAGAATTTCCACGTCAATTTCGCCGCTACTTAGAAATAAACAAAGCACATTAAACAATCTGCAATGAGAAAATTGATTAAGAGAGTATTATTTTTTTCTATATCGATGCCAAAGTGAGTGTCATAATCTAGTTCCTTTTTTTTCCTTTACTGCTTCCTATCTTCCAATTATTTCTTTCTATCACCTCTTCCTAAATACACCTTGTGCCCCTTCTGGTACAGCAGCTGCCAGTCTACTTCTACCATTCCTTATTTTTCGCTCTATCAGTTGTATGTGTGCTTCCAAACAAAATACAAATGCGGTGGACAAATACAATAATGTGGTGGACCCTCCAAACATCGCTTCTCGCTACGAAAAAATAATTCTTCGTTGCTTGGCAATGGACCCATGCAGACGTCTAATCATATATTTGTCCTCTTCGCAAGTTATGCAACCTATTTGTGAAATAATAACTTGAAGTACATAAAACAGGGACAGAAAGGTTATAACTAAATTCAACTCACATGTAGGCAGCAGGAAATATTACGGTAGTAATATTTCCCGCTTCGGAAGCTTAAGTTAAATTTAGGCATCCTAACTGCTCAGAAAATCAGCTATTGCTTGGCTGCTCAAAGAGAAGTTATTTCTACGTTTTGAAACGAAAACCAACGGCACAGTTTGATAGTTGTGATGGTTGTTTTACTTAGCGATATTTACTAGAGGAGCTCAAGCTGATTACGCATGCGTACTGCCGTCATGAAACGTGCCGACTTTAAAACCAAGTAGGACGCAATCTTCATTTTTGAGTGAGATTCTTTGTTAAGTCGAAATTCAAGTCGGTGTCGTCCTTTGTGATTTCTCCTCGCTCTGTTATTACTTTCTCCCTTTCGGTGTAGTTTTCAAGCGCCCAGAAGTGGAGGAGTAACTGAGGACAAGGAAAATGAGCACAAGGGTCCTTCGCATAAATTCTGGCGGTAGAAAACTACAACGTACCAACCCATACTACCCCAGAACCTTAAGTGTGTTCGATGTTTTCACGAACAGCAACCGTCAATTGCGAGCGTTTTTCCTCCCGATTTTGTTCATTTCATAGAATTTCGTCACACCCCAAACTGCACCATCAACTAAGGTCAAGTCTCCGAAATACCAAGAAGATGTACAGGGCAAAACAAATCGACAAAACGGCAGCTATTCGGCGTGTTCTCGAACGCGGAAGCAATAAAGCGTCTTCCTTCATTCATCATAGCCGGCTTCCGAACGTATACGCGACCGTTCTCTGCTCCAGTTAAATCTCGGACGTGACAAATGGACGGCGAGAGGACGCGGGCGTCAGAGGAAACGAAATTGATGGTGTTGACGACTCATGGCTTTGCCCGACACCCCCTTCGCTTCCCGCTCCTTAAGCGTCCTCTACTCGAGTTCGAATAAGCAAATGTGTGCGTGATTCGATGTCTTCGCTGCAGTTCTCTTCGCGGAACCTTGAGGTGCAGTCCAACCCTTAAAACCAGCCAGCTGGACTCCGGGCGTAACAATATCGTGTTGCAGTTGAAACAGGATGCGTCTTTAAAGCTTTGCGTCTTTAAAACTTTCCGCTTTTAAAAATTTCTTAGTCGATTCCTCGGGGTTTGGCGTTCGACGTTTCCTCGCCCGATGCATTTGTGGTCATATGTACGAAGATTACATGTGCTCCGAATAAATATAACAGCAAACGGGCTTGTATCACGCTGTATGATGACCGCCAAAGTATAGAGCGGATAAGTCCACCAATGTTCGGGGTGAGTGAGGTAGTGAGTGAGTGAGTGAGTGAAACAACTTTATTTGGTCCACAATAGACGCGAGTAAACAGCGTTACCTGGCTAGGCCCACACGGGGACCATCAGGTGAAACCTGACGGCCCTCTCGCGAGCCCTCTGGACTGCCAGGATTTGAGAGGTCTGGTCCTGGGACCTAATGAGCTTCATCATTTCCTCTTGGGTAAAAAGGGGACTGGCAGAGGCAATAAAAGAAAGAATTCGTGCATAAAACCTGCGCACAAGATGTAGCCTCACAGGCATCCCTAAATCACGCCGACCTATTATCAGAACACCGCCTTACTTCAGCGGCTTGTTTGGTTTGCTTATTTTATATAATTTAGCTATTGGCGAAGTGCCACTGGGTGTGTTCCCATTCTTGGCTAATCGTCAAGAATGGCTATGTGCTACTGTAATATAACGGGTGTAGAAGCATTAAATGTGTTAAGGCGTTAAGCCCTCCCCATGCGTGGGCAGATCCGAAAGACCGTAGAATACCGGGGTGACCCGCGGCGGAGGTGAAGCAGGCGTTAAGCTCTCGCAATACGTGGACCAATCCCGAAGATAGTGCTATGCCGGGCCGACCCGCGGAGGAGGTGCGGTTAGCCATTAAGGTGCCTACATACACAGCTTCGCTGGTCATCCTTCTTCACAGAGTGGAAGGGCATTGAGTTTTTTGTTGAACATTTTCTTTCGATGCCAGAAAACCGACGTGTAAACTAACGCTCAATCAACCTGGACTACATAGCCTAGGAGCCTTATGTGTTCCTCTTCTCTATTGCAAGCAACATTTTATTATTTCCTTTTTTCCGTATGCCAAACACTAATAAACTCGTCTTTCGGGAGTCAGTTGTTGTAATCGCAACAAACTGAGCATGTACAGGGTGTCCCAACTACTATGCACCAAGATTTAAAGTTATGCAAATGGCGACGTAGCTGCATAGAACCAAGGTAATGTTCGCCATCACTTGGAGATACTCAGATTATTTTTTGCATTCCGTCAAATTACATAAATGGTCTTCGTCAATTAATCTGCTTTTCAAATATAATTGGATGAAAAGTGTCAATGAGAAAATTGTAGATCAACATGAAAAACTTCCGATACAGCTTTCTCTTGCTCAATACGTGCTACATAGGACTGTTTTTCCGAGCATGAAAGAAGCCCGTAAATACACGCACTATTGTCGCGCGAGGCAATTTGGCATGTAGTGACTCCTACCCAGACTGGCAGCACAAAAATGAGTACAATATTATTTCTATCGATTTTGCTGTAGCAGACATTTTAATCAATTCGGGCATACCATACAATATGTGCGTGGCCCGGCACGCACAGGCAAAAACGTAGAGAACCGCGGGGAAAGTCATTATTCCTGCGTTGGCAAACAGCTTCTCGTAATGGCGAACCACGGAAGGTACTACGCCAGTCGCGTAGCTTCCTCCGACAGCACCTCCCTTAAGTACGCCGCTAAGAACTACGATAAATTATACATTCTATCTTTTATGGTCCCCGTGCACGAAGGAGGAAGAAAGGAGAAAGAGCAGGCGCAGGAGCAAGGCGGAAGTGAGGGCTAACACGAGCTTATGACCCCGGAAGGGAAGCGGAAATCAATATAATACTCTGAATTAGCCGTGCTTTCAATACGACCAACGGGGAGCTGTGCCTTAGCTGCCCCGGACGCCGAGTCACTGTATGGCTAACCAGGGGCGCATTGTGAGTACCCAGAGGGAGATTTTATCATCAGTTGAAAATGGCCATGGACAGCCATTTATCTACTTCCAGCTGCGCAGTGTCTCCGCAGCGCTATATGACAGTTACTGTTAAGGCTCCGGGTAAGGTTCTTCAAGAGAAGATAATCATCTTCGCAGTTGTCTGTGTGCTGCAGAACATTTTACGTTAAATTTACATTGATGCAAATGACAGATGTATTCTTTGCGATGTGAGGAAAGGATAGATAAAATAAATCTCCAGCTTCGCGATGGCGGTCGTCTGCAGGGGTGAAGAACCGTGTTGACGGTAACTGCTCTCTATGTATATCTGTTCACCAAAACACCCTTTACAAATGTGCCAAGCTAGTTTTCGCTTAATGCACTGTACAACTGCCCAATCTATAGCCCCGGCCCACATATTGAGATTGGTGATTACTCGTCAGCTGGTGCACCTTTACTCTTTTCCTGTATTAAAAACGATGGAAAAGGAATGCACAAAAGCGTGGAGGACGTACTAACTGACCTTTAAGTAGCATCTTATAAATGCTTGCCACCACATTTCGGGCAATGTGCATTTCGAAGAATATCCTAGCCTGCTTGGAACATTTCTAAGGGGCATACTGCCAAACAATCGGCGAGCACCTCACTTATAATAGTCCGCTCAAGCGCACGTTGAGCTGTATTGTCTATAGCACAACAAACAATCGGTGGCCCTGAGCCCAGAATAAACTTTCAATATATATGCGCTCGCTATCAGCGTTGAAAACTTCGAGCCTTTCTCATGTATAAGTATGTCTCAAAGAACTGCACTCATGTTCCTATAATTCACCGAATGTCGATCGCATTTGTGTTGAAACGCAGCGCTCGAAGCAGCGAAGGCCGTCTCTCCAGACATGCGAAACAAACCTAGTTTGGCATTTCTTTTTCGTTATTCTAAGCTCATTCTTTTCAAATCACTCGCCGGACCGTCTCAGTCATCTTCATCGCCGTCACGATGTCCCGACCACTCCGGGTTCCCGACACTCACATCAATCGATCGTGTTGTTGGTGGCACGTCGCGACAAGGCAGTGGCGCACCCAGTCAATCCTGATCAGCTTATGCGACCTACGCCGCAACAGAAATACCGCCCCGAGTCACTCGGCAAAGACGGATCTTTGTCAGAAAAATGAGAAAAAAGAACAGAAGAAATAAAAAGAGAACAGCTTTGCACCAACGCGCTTACACCGCCCCACTTCACTTAGGAAGACACCCCTTGAATTTGTTCAGCAAGCGCTTCTAGTAGTTACGTTGGAGTGCAGTAGACATGACAAATTTTTTCAAAGCCACCTGACCTAAACTTTTCTTAAGCAGGGTGCGTGTACGGGTTAGTTGGTATTCCATTGCAAACATCACTTACCGCGCGTACGGAGACATGGACCAAAAAAAATATATAAACGCTGAAGACAAGCGCTGAATTCCAACTGATTTTTATTTTGAGTAACACGCATATATACCGAGACACCAAGACAAAAGCGCCCTCACCAAAGCATAAAACCGACATGAGTATGCGTTCTAAATTCTAAAAAGAAACCATGACCGCCGCCTTAAGATGAACGAGAGCGCATGTGTGACCTCAAAAAAAAAGAAAGCTAAAGAAAAAAGTTATTTATCTGTTAATGCAATGGACGACTTACTAACCGAGTCACCTTCAGCGATCACTGCCGCTTCAATGATAGTCTAGTGCATGATAGTGTAGTGATGAAACAGAACAGCTGTTCTCCCGCACGTTCATGAGATCTCCCACAAACTTAATAAAGTAGTGCAAAGAACATAGCAATAAAGTGCGCACAGGACGGGAAGGGTTTCTAGGTGTTCATTGCGCACAATGCGGCTGTATATCGCTTTTAAAAAAAACCACTGTCTTAGCTAGGCGTCCTAATGAATGCACTAGACTTATCATTGAAGCAGCAGCGATCGCTGAAGGTGACTCGGTTAGTAAGCTGTCAATTGCATTAACAGATAAAGAACTTGTTTTTTGGGGTCACACATGTGCTCTCATTCATCTTAAGGCGGCGGTCATGGTTTCCTTGAATTTCGAATGCATACTCATGTCGGTTTTATGCTTTGGTGGGTGCGCTTTTGTCTTGGTGTCTCGGTATATATGCGTGTTACTCAAAATAAAGATCAGTTGGAAGCGCTTGTCTTCATCGTTGTTTTGGTCCCTCTCTATGTACGCGCTGTAAGTTATGTTTGCTAAATTTTTCGCCAGCGTTTATTCACACCCGGTCAAGTTTTATGCACCTGCTTGCGAAAGGGGCCACGGCGCAATAGTCAGGATGTTAGTGCTAGTTAGTGTTAGTGTCAGGATGGAGTGTTAGTTCTATGCCGTCCGCCCTCAATTTTGTGCATTCGCACCTACTACGCAGAAAGCGGCACGTTGACACGGGGAACCTTTTTTTTTTTCAAAAGGGAATTTTATTAAACAATAATATGAAAAGTAGGTACAAAGATATTTGGTTCCATAGCCTAAAGCGGCTAGTGATGGGTCCAATACAAAAAATGTATTGCAATAATTAGCAGCCTTATAAAAACAAGATAGCATGCGAATGCATGCGAATCTCACGTTTCACAATGCTTCTTCTACTAGAAGATGCCGACGCCTCAACCTTAATGCTTTCTTTGCATGCGCTATAAACTTCAACCATTCTTTTTTTTCTTTTTCCAGCAAGTTGTCCAATATTGGAACACGGTGCCCGGTTGTTTCTGTAAACTACCACTACAGATATTTTCAGAGGCACTTCAGTGATATTCTTCAGCCAACTATAATACACCGGCCTATACTTAGGTTGAGTTGAGTTGAGTTGAGTTGTTGTAGGCTACTGCTGGGATTAGCCTTGCAGTTGCTGCCGGCAATTGCCCCACCGTAGCGACACTTAAAGTAAATAAATCACATAATCAGACACAGACCTCCCAATTACAAATGGTCACTCCTCAGTTCACCATGTGGAAGCCAAATCCGTGTCCTGTAGGTAATTTAACAGAAGGTGAGAGACCTCCTCTGTACTCCTTTCTTTTGTGTGCTTGTATTCAACTTGTACACATTCTTGCTGTAGTTCTTAGTACGGCTTAAATATTTGAACATAAGCAAGAAATAAGTAACCACCTCGTCAGAAAATGCACGTTGTTGTTCTTTCCCTCTTTTCTTTTTCTTTTTTGTTAAAGTTGTACTTTGGAATCTCAACTTCTGCGCTGGCACTTTCATCATGGCATTTCAAATAATCACCGTGGCCGAAACTTGAGTTGGCTCAGGTTGCCTTCGGCGCTCTAACAATAAATTATAATATTAAACTCGTTCGCTTTTAACATAGAAGTACGCCTTTCAAGACTTACCTCCTGCGTTAGCATATGAACCTATTATTGCTTTCCCAGCCACCCAATAACGCAAGAAGATTCGAGCGTGTGGTGCAACTGAGCACTGCTGCGATATCTTCCCGGCTTTCACGAGCCATGCCGCGTAGCTTTAACGGACAAAAGATGATACGTAAGCGGAGTTGGCGCGAAACAGATAATATGACACCAACGGACGAGAAACCTAGCATCGACCACAATCAACTGGTCATGTTCCTGTTCAGATGCATAAGACGAACACGTTCACAGTAGGCATACAAGTGAAACCAAAGAGGGCTGTCGCGTGACCGCACCTATTGAGGAGAAATAAAAGACAGCCTCGTCTCTATGGTTAGTGGCTGACTGAACGAAAAGAATCAGGAACAGAAACATGCGCCAAGCAGGAGAAGGATGCAAGAAAGAGACAACAAATGGAGTGACCCGGCTTCCTTTTATCTTCTTTAGGCACGTCAGTCGTGTCTGGTCGGCAGCCTTATCTCGTGGCAAATGGCCGAGTCCAATGAGGAAGCCAAGAACCCCTGCCCGTATTCATTAATCTTTTCGCCTGCGTGACAATGTTGCCTAAGTGGAGAGAACTACCCTCCTTCTCCTCCTCACTCCCCCTTTCATAGTCGCTTGAAGATGCGATACTATCCCTTAACAACTCGCTCAATTCACCGGCCTCACATTTGTTCTTTGTATTTATTGATTTATTCTGCTAATCATAGGCTTTTATTTTACCTATCTCTCACTGAAGAGTTACTGAGAGAAGACTTTATTCTGTTGTCCTCGTATCTGCTATTTCTCGATTGTTGCCCTTTCCTAGCTTTTTTTCTTGTGGACCACTTCAGCTTCCCCATCACCCTGTCCTTCAACCTGCCACAAAACCGTACGATGTACAGCTGCAATTGTTTCCGTAATAGAAGGAAAATTTAAAACGAAATAAACGTAGACCAATTGTTTTAAATTCGAATATCTTTCTTTGATTTTCTTGACGTTGTTGTTGACATATTTTACATGATACGCATGCATTTTTAAATACTTTTCCTCCGCTATTTTTTTAAAACGCAAGAGAACGCCATCCGACGGCCCTCTTTCGGAACGCGCGCTTCCCCTCCCCTCACACGGCAACGAACGAAGCAGCTGACGCACGCCCTTCTGTGACGGGGACTAAGGAGGCGCGAGTCAGGTTGTACGTCTCACGTGCCTCTACGCAGGCTGCTGCCTTCGTCCAGTGACTCAACTTTTGCAGGGCCAAGCCTTTGAGTTTGCGCGAGGTGTCAACAGGCAGAAACAGCCAGAGCAAGAGAAAGAAAAAGACAGGTTGTCTTACTGGTTCATGAGAGGGATAGTGTGGGGGATTGGGGTTAGAAGAGCAAGCCATCGCTCGGTTAGTAGACCCTCGAGCTAATGCATTAGCCTGTTCGTTCCCGTGTACACCCGTGTGTCCCGGGCACCAGAGTGAGCGATGACAGCGGTTGATCAATTTGGGGATTTTCTGTCTATAGAACTCGTGTGTCTTGATGAAAAAGAATATATTTTGCAAAAAATTGAGGATAAGAGCATCGTTCTGGGCATTTTTGTTGACTTTACTCAAGCGTTCGACAACATTAATCACTGCATTCTTCTTTATAAACTACACCATTTTGGCAATCGAAGATACACCTTTAAAATGTTAATGAGTTATCTCTCTCAAAGAAAACAATTTGTTCAAGTAAGCCACCTAATATCTAGTCAGGAAGCAATAGTCTCAGGTATACCTCAAGGGAGCATTCTTGATCCCTTACTCATTATTTCAAACGTTATTGACAATATCTCTATATGCATCCGACCTTAAGTTCATCATATGTGCAGACGACACAAGCTTATTCCTGTCATCTTCCTCCAGCGCTGAAACATTCATTAAGACAAACACAGCTTTTAAAAAGTTGAAAGCTTGGACAAATCCATAACAGGCATGCTTAAACGAAATCGTTATCTCTTTCCGACGTCTGCAAAACTATCTAATTACCATGCCTATTTTCATCCTACATATATTATTCTCATTAAATTTGGAACACAACGGCCGACAAAAACCTTTGTAGTCTTTTAAGAACGCAAAAAAAAAAGATTTTACGAATCATTCGGGATCTGCCAACTTTCATTCCACTGAAAAAATCTTCAAAAACCTACAGGTCATTCTAGTAACTAATATGTACGAATATAAAAGCTTGCGCGAATATAAACTCAGCAGTAGCCAAAATCGCACACTGTTTTTGGACATAGCTAACCTAGAATTATTAGGCAACGCGGCCTATAACACAAGAAAGACTGACCGCTGGAAAAATTCAAATTTCGCTCTCATTAGAGATTTCAGGTGCTGGAAAATACCCTGCCTCGACTTCTAAATGCACACATCAAAGCAGAAACGGATGTTCTAGACCTGAACTTCCGTAGCCTGAAGGCGTTGTTTTATTAACTAACGTGCATGTTCCTAATACACAGCACATATATATTCAGAAATAAAACACTATGTCGAGAAACTCTGCCACTGCTTCATCCGAAAGGTCTCTGTGCTGAATATGTTATTTCAGTTCTATTAACTTTGCATCATGTTATAAAAAAGATATCATGTTATTATTACTGTTCTCTTTTTACCGTTCTGGACTGTGTTGCTTCGTTGCCGTTAATGCTAAGGGGACCAAGATTTTTTTCAAGATGTAATGGAACGGCTTTTTTCTTGGCCCCTTTCACAATGTGCATGTCATGTTGTGAAGAAAAAATGACTGAATTAATTAAAAACAAGAAATTATAAGACCCGCGTATACTGAACGTCGCAAAAAGAAATCAGTGACATAAGTAACAGGGTTTTATAGCATATCTTTGTAACCCACGCTACGTCCTCCGAAGAAGCTAGACCGAAAAAATAAACAAAACAACTGAAGTAGCAAATTGCAGGTTTAATGCAAAATAAGGAGAGCAGAAAACTTACGTATCGAACCACTTCACGACGTCCTGGTACGCTACGCCTAAGCTCATACTTATTACTTTGTGCATTTTTTCACTGTCCAAGTTCAAACAGGTAAAAGTGTGTAAACCATTTTACACATGTGTGTGTGTGTGTGTGTGCGTGTGTGCGTGTGTGCGTGTGTGCGTGCGTGCGTGCGTGCGTGTGCGTGTGCGTGCGTGCGTGCGTGCGTGCGTGCGTGTGTGTGTGTGTGTGTGTGTGTGTGTGTGTGTGTGTGTGTGTGTGTGTGTGTGTGTGTGTGTGTGTGTGTGTGTGTGTGTGTGTGTGTGTGTGTGTGTGTGTGTGTGTGTGTGTGTGTGTGTGTGTGTGTGTTTCATTTATGTAAAACGGCTTTCCTCACGCTTGTCTTCATGAACGGAACAAATATTTGTACTTGAAAAGAATGAAATATGGTCGTGTGTGGTGACTGAGATAAGAAGGCGCGAATCCTCTCGCCTTGCTGCTCTTTCTACGCTGTTCCTTTGTTTCTGATTTCTGCTTTTCGTTCTTTCACGCATATTTTATTTCCTAAGCTACAAGCACCGCTGTCACATGCAGAATGCATTCGCCGATATGTTCTTGCCACTTATATCCCCTGCGTATTCTCGCTCTTTTTTCGCCTCTGGCTTTTTCTGACTCTTCACTGTTTACTCTCCGTCGCGTCGACGTTAATTTTTTTTTCAGTTTTTGTTCATGTTACTTCGATTTATTTTCTTAGATGTAGAATGCCCCGCGATGCTCCTCTACCAAGCAACACAAAGTACATTGCGCCCTGTGTGGGCCTCCTTCTACCCCTCTCCCGTCTTTTTTTTTTTCCTTTTTGACACCAGCCAGCGACCCGGTCCCACACATTTCGTGATCTCTTCTGTACTGCTTTTCTGCTTTTCGCTGTATTTTTATTACTCAGTTTGTATCAATAAGAATCACAAAGAACGGAAGCGAGTAGGAAAGTGTTTGCCAGCCTACAAGTTTACATAGGTGTTCGCTCTTCGGAGTTGATAACCTGTGCTCTGGACACGAATGCATCGGCTACATTCAGTCATTCAATAGGTTGCTGACAATATTTTCTGGCCTGGACTTGGGGCCTGACGCACTGTCGCGATTCAATCACGTAGGAAAGAGGGAGAGAGAGAGCGCGAGAGAGAGCGAACACAATCAATGTCGGACGCATGATGAAGGCCCCATGTTTCCGGGAAGTGAAATCCTGCAACATGAAACATACAGTACGGAAAGGGAGAGTATAGGCGAACAAAGAAACAAGATAAGCCCACCTCGTACGAGTGTGTCTTACAAGACGAAAACAGAAAAGCATTGCAAGCAAATAGGATAAATTTTTCTTCAAGTCAACCTTTCTGTTACCACTTATTTTTGTATTTTTTGCAGTACTTTATGCTGAAAGAGTACGCTCAGTTTGTTTTCGGTGGAACAGCATACATATATGGTTGCTATAATTGAGGTTTGGCTGCGTATAGCGGCACTGATTTGTTTCTTTGTAGTGTTGTTCGCTGACAGAAATCTTCTATCTTGTGCTGCAGAGTTTCATGCAAGTTGTATGGAGCTTCGCGTGCACAGGCCTGTGCACTTGCGAGGGTTTGTCTGTACCGTCGCGAAGAAAGCGAAAAAAAAAAAAAGCAGCGGAGCATGGACTGGAACACAGCGTGACTGGATAGGAACGACGGCGAAGGGGGCGTAATCGAAATCAATGAATACTCTTTCGGCTCAATATAAGCCGGATGACTATAGGTTCACGGCACCGAGAAGAAAACAAGTGCGGACGTGGCTGTATCGAGAAACCGCGTGGCGTTGCCCAGTTTGTGTGTTGTGTCCGGGTGGCCGAGGCTAAGTAAGATGAATGGAAGGAGACGCAATAGAAAATAAATGGTCGGCAAAGCGGGTTGAGCGGGAGGAAAGTATATATGCGGTCTGTCTGGACGGGCGTTCTCCGTAGAGGTGCGCTTTCTTTCTCACTGAGCGGTTACGGAAGCTGAGAGAAAAGTTTTACTGTTAGTATGGATACATTTCTTTCTGTTTAATTTAGGTACGACCGAGTGCAGGAATTTATAGCCTTTGACAATGTTTTATAATTTCTTTATGAACACCTTGGAAGCCTCGAGGATGGTATTGAGTTAGGGAATTACTACGATCACATCAAAGTGTAAAAAGAATAAGAACACGCAAAAGAAAACGTCCTCGTAAAAACACATTTACACAACAATCATCATTCGGACATAACAAAACACTATTCCCGCAAGGAAATAGGATGCTAGGCGAGAACCGTCAGTACTAAAAGTAAAATTAAATATGTTGTGTGATTAACCAAGGGAAAAAGGGTAGCAAATGGTGACGATGACTCCTTTATTTATTTTCGCATCAATAAATAAAGAAAACCACGAAGATTCAAGGAATGCAAACTCATTTAAAGAACATGGTTAACGGACTCAAACGCCTCGTAACAAGAATATGCATAGGAAAGAGGAAATTCAGACTCAAGAAGCACGGAGCGAATACAAATTTTTACAGTTTCTTGCAAATGTATAGAGATCTGCGGCATGCAGACGAAATTATCAAAGTGGATTCGGATGCTGGCTTAGAGGTGCGTTGTTTGATACCCCTTTATGGTCCCTATACGCAACTTCCTCAGGTTAACGCTTTATGACACGTCTCGAATTGACTTTAATTACTTCGATACGTTCAGTAAATAACAAAGTTAGTATAATGAAATACATTAAGTGGCTGGTCATATTACAGTTGCAGCAACAGTTAATAGCTGAAAAGAATTTATCTTTGCAATTTGGTAACGCAAACCGTTTAGTTTACTACCATGCTAAGTGGAAATGTTTGTTAGGCATCTAAGTGTAGAAGCGCCACCTTCAGAACTAGCAAATAAGGGACAGTGTTGCATATTAGTTTTTGTTCCGTTGGTAATCTTGCATTGTTTTCTTCTTATTTTGGCGCAAGTCATCAATGAGCTGACTCAATATCGACAGCATATAGCATTTTTTTCATTTTCCTCCAGTCATACGGTTAAAAACCTTGAATTTCTGTAAAGCATTATACGGTTTCTGATATCTTTTACTGTGGTCTTAAAATGTCTGACACGGTTATAGGACTTCATTACAGCAGACAGAAGAAAGAAAGTTCTTCAAGTCCGCAAATTTTTCATCTATCGTAAAGGTTGGCCCAGCACAATTGAGATATGTAAGCTACAGTTTAATGTAGTCATGTACTTTATTGTTTCCTTTATAGGGAGGTTTTTGATATTGAGGCAGGCGAGGAGGACTCTCGTCAGCTGCAGACAAACGTTACCTGTAAATGCTGCTGGCAATTTCCCCGCCAGAGCACCACTAATCAAGCGCGGCAGAGTCTGCAGCCCGTCACAACACGTACCGGGAAGACTGACGGCGAGGGCAAGTTCTACCGGGACGCCCAACATGCTGAGTGTCATCAAGGCAATTTTGCCTTGCTAGCCCACATGCACATTTCACCATTCACGCACCAGCTGTGTGTCACGAATATATTAGAAAGGGTTTCATAAGCACTTGTACATAATCGCTCGGGCACAAACAAAATATGGCCTGCTCTCCGACGAAATGTGTATGTTTCCTTCCACGAGGAGTCGCACCTGCTACCCGAATGCGTGTCGTGAGTGTCATTCATTTTCGGTCATTTCGTTCATTTTCGGTAGCTGCAAATTAATGTCATTCTTCATTTAATCCTTTTCACTTCCGCCTTAGGTATGATCGGTAATAATGTTAGGATACCAGCAGTTCGAGGAATAAGCTGCCCCGATGCCTGAAATTTCCCGGTCACTCGCGTGCAATTGAGAAATCCATACAGGAGCGGGGCGAACGCCCCTTTTACTCGAATTCGCTATGAAAGGCGCTTGGCACCAAATGCATGCGTGCACGGAACGGGCCTTGCCACTCGAGAAGGCTGCTACATTTGCAATAATTCGGTATTGATTCTTTCGAGCGTTCTGTATCATGCACTGTTTTCGCGTCTCGCACTGTGTAATTGCTCATGACGCCAATCCGGGGGGTGTGCGGAGAACGCCATGTTTGTCCTGCACTTCGTGGCATCGTTATCATTGCGTCCTCATACTTTCCTTCCGAAAGCGTTATTGTGCTTCCATGGACACTTGCTTTATTTCAGTTTTTGTTTGTTTCTTTGTTTGTTTTTAGGTTGATTGAAACACCAGCTTTCGGGCTTTTATGTTCTACGAAAGCATACGATTGGCGTTCTGTTGGGCCTTCGCAGATACTATGCAATTTATTGTCGCGCAGCCTTGTAAGGCTTATATAGAATGTAACTGTGGTTTCACGTACTAGGCTACTTTCAGATTATCTTTCTGCAGCCGCCAATATAAAGCAAGTCTCCTGCGCTTTCGAACACCATGCGGCAAACGTCACCTGTTCGTCATATAATTTAATGATATATTATATATTGTATAATTTAATGATATATATTATGAATTGAGAAATTAAAATCAGAACAAGAAATTCGTTGATTGTTCTGTAGTATAACGACATGTTATAGTTTACCGGAATTTAAAGGGTGAATTGCGAAGATGTATTCTCTTCGCAGCACTCCTGAGCAGGCGCAACATGTTCTGTGTTATTTCTGTTATTACTTGTCAGTGACAAATTCTGAAGGCCGCTCTAAACTTCACCGAGCAACTCGATCGAGCTTAGAGTTGTTGCGTGACATACTTTGCCTGCGGCACAGCAGTGCCTGTGTGTTGCGCGCTACATACAAAAGGCGCTGTTGATTTTGGTAAAGTGCCAGGGACTTAAAGATACTTTGTGAATATATTTATTATGCATGTGTGACTGAGTTTATGTGCTACTTATTAATTAATGGGGCAACTGTAGATAGCATATTTATCCCCCAAACACCTGAAATAGCATGCCAGGCAAACTGCCAGGCCAACATCTCCAGCTTCTCATTAAAGTGAGCACGTGTTGTGCATAAAAATACATCCGATACAACGTGTACGCGGCTTGCAGAGGCCATTCGACGGTACGCACGCGATGCCGCTGCTTGTTCGTCACGTGGCTTTACTTTCTACTGACCTTCGACTGCCGTTTCCTCAACGTTTAGGGCTTTACAATTTGTTAACGTATGTTTGGAATTGTCCAGTATTCCCTAGACAAATTCCACAATTGCGATTCACAGAAGCTAAAATGCTTTCGCTCCACCTGCATTTTTGTAGACCTGCTATAAATAGCGATGCTGTCAGCAATTAAAGTTGCTATTTTCGTCATGGTTCTGCACTGCCGCCAACACAGCATATTGCATGTCACAGAGTGTAGGATGCATCTCATGATTGCAGCCAAAGTCTACGGCCACGAACTTAAAGAAAACAGCAAGGGGAACAGCACTGCAGTGACACATGAGGCACTTAGACGTAACTGTAGCGACCGGAGTGTTGAGTCCACGAAAATACTTCTCACAGAGGTCTTTTATCACGCCCTGTCCTGCGTTAACCAAATTTACCTGATACTCACCGATTTTCTAATTTATTAACTCGAGAACATTTGTCCTTCGGTACCCATTCTCTCACTTGGGCAGCTCATTTGTTTGATGTACGCATTACGCGGTCGATTCAACTCCACTTCTTTGCCGTAATATGTTCTTATCTGCTCTCGTTTGAGCCGGCATCCATGGCACCGTACATCTGCCTATTTGTTAAAGACCAATTATTTTCCCGTTTCGCCATTTGTTGCGTGGCGCATAGTTTCAGTCCGAGTGTCCTAGTAAAGTTCGTGTTTCCACATGTTAAATTTGTACGGCAGTGGACGTTATCGTTAGCTCCCTTACCTGACTTGGACGTGAAAGCCTATAGCACATTAGCTACTGTAGTACTTGTCCTGAAGATTACCATACTATAATCAGTGATTATTTGCAACACAAATTTAAAAAATAAAACCGTTCATCGCGTTTAAATTAAAGATTGCAAACCAAATGTAAATTTATAATACAAATGTCTATAATTTAGGTACCACGTACTTCCATTCTACAGCCTTCTCTACGAAGCAAAGCTAGTCCCATGCTACGTTCTAAACGGCTGCAGCATTTATATATTGCTCAGACCCTACTGCCGACTTCTCTGAATAGAAGTCGGCAATGGCACATGCAGGTACTGAGTTTGTCTTTCTACCCCGCATTAATACGGCAGCACTAGTCTCTATGTGCGCTGTTCGCGCTGACTGAAACAATGCCCGGGAATACACTGAATTATTGTAAGCGCCGGGGATTCGAGGCGCAGTTGGACGATAATTGAATAGGCTATGACGTCTCACCGTCTAGACCATCCATTATCTATGTTTTGTTGTCTCTTGCACAGGGTTACCATGGAGCTGGCGACGAAGCACGAAGCCAATGGTGAAAACAAAAGAATAAAGAGGATTGTCTGGCAGCTGTGTTTGCCAGTGAATAAGAGTGACCTATAGCACTACATGCAGTGCGCGTACATAAAAAGCGAGCCATACAAAGTGAGGGGAAAGCTCTTGCAAGGGATTTGTTGCTCTTTCATCTCATTATCACTATAGAATATAACTTATGCTATGGGATTTGGATTGCAGGATTGTGATATGAAGGGCAAGGATTATGCTTCACAGGATGTGACATAAGCCTTTCAAAGGCGGACTGTCAGGCTTTCAGCTTTGTTCGCCGCCGTGGAGTGCACACTGCCTAGGAAGTGGAGTAGTCACAATGAAAAGAAGAAAAAAAATATCTAGACAGCGTGCGCGAGCAGCTACGTAAAGAACACAGGTACACAAGAAGACTGAACTGAACGGCAGTGCGGAGATCAGAGTTTTGGGCAAAAGCTTTTTATCAGGCATGCTCATTGCTGAAAGCATCGGCATTCCGAAAGAGTGCATGAAATAGATGTATGTGGTCGTAGACATGACGCGAACAGCTTTCGCCGACCATGTCTCTTCGAATGTGGCAGCCATATCACTGTGACCTGACACAATAAGAGGGATGAATATAAGTTGGCAAAAATGCTCAACGAATGTTTCCTTTTATTTAGGACAATGAGCTATGCACTATCAGTCTCTGTAAAGCGTGCAGACACCCACCCGGGAAGTCTGCAGACAACGTACAGACCAGTTATATATACTAAATTCTAATTTCACACCCCTTGCACACGCTGTCACTTTAGACATAGCTTAAAACTGTGGCGTCTCACAAGTGCTCTTGAGACAAAGGAATGCCAACACAGTAGTGCAAACAATGACAAACGCATTTATTGCACCTTTCATAGACTAATACCTGCTAGCCGAATTGCTATCCACAGAACATGCCGATCGGCGCACGACAAATCTAGGAAGTCGGACTCACCGCAACTGGATATCGAGCGAATATGTTCGCCTCATGCTGGACACCAACGCCTGGTCGTTCGCGTGTGCGGTCATGCGTATGGTGGCACGTTCCAACGATCGCGTTCGTCCACTGCGGTGATCTGCTCCTAGGCCTCCCGAGACGGTCTCGCCGAAGCATGGATAGGCGCACGCGCGGAGCGAGAGCCCACTCCTATTCGCGCCCTTGTAACCCCGCCGTTAGGTGGCGTTAGCAGTGCAGCACTTGCGTCATCTCTCGTAATATGCTGCAACCAGACCGACTGCCCCCAGCACTAAGCTACAGGAGACGCGAGAGCTATGTGGGAAAAACTTCGGGGAATGCGTGAGAGTCGAGCGTGCCCACAAAACACATGTCCATGTCTCCATTTAAAGCCTTGCCATCAAGACCTCCTCCAATGTAATGAACTCCACCTATACCTGCAAGTTTCCTAATCTGATCACAGCACCGCAAGAAGGAGAAGGATGGTGTTTGCTACACGCAGATTTAGCCTCGCAAAGGCATGTCAGCAATTGCTCCGCATGAGCGTCTCCTTTAGCGTCTGTTATGGTAAACATGCCACGCTGTTAAATGTGGCATACGCGTATCACGTTCTCAAAACATCGAATTCTTTGAAACCCAAAATTGCGTTTCCTTTCTCTTGGCATCTGTTTATCCCATTTAACAGACCTGCACTTGCATGCTCGGTGCACTGCATGACTTGCCGAACTCATGTTGCAGAGACACACATACAACAAATCGAACACAAATATCAGGAAGGAGGCATTACTTATAACGGCCCCAGTCACATATACAAGGCTATAATCTTCACAAAGGAAGCTGTATGCGTCATATCTCTTTCCTTCTGAAATAAATTCACCGACGAATACGACACTCCCTAATGCGAAATTGGACCGTAGCTCTATACGCATTTTCATTTCGCGATATATTGGGTGGCGCGGACAATCTGTCTCGTGCGGCACGTTGCGAACGAGCGAAGTATAGCGCGACTGCCTCGCTAATCGGGAGATCGCGAGAGGTAGCGCGCGGGTGTTGACGAGTGGGCCCGATCCAGGGCAGCCGCCGCAGACAGACCTTCACTCATGCAGCGCTTTGTTCTGACGGGCTCACCACATGCCTTCTCGTTGGCGGCATCAGTAAACAGACGACTCGCGTTACTCTGATGCTATTTCGGAGCGCTCGTCCCCGCGGAAATCCGCATACACACTAGCGGTAAATGATGCATGGCGCGCCGCCGACGTTAAAACGCAACTGCGGCAGAGCGGCCAAACCAACTGGTGGCGTGCCGCTGCGGCAGTCACGTGACAGCATGAAAATTTCGCCTCCACTTAATAGACGCGAGATGTCGCGTGCTTTTTCCTTCGTCTGCTGATAGATCGGTGCTGGGTTTAGGTTATTCGTCCGTCGTTCTTAACGCGATTCATGTCTTGTGAAGATGACGACGTCGTTGCCACTGGTCATAATCGTGCTGGTGTGCTCTTTTCTGTTAGGGCGTCGCCGCCTTCCAAAGTCAAGGAGAATGAGGTAGTAGATGTCGCCTCCGCATCCTTGTCTTCAGGGTCCGTCTTGTCGTACAGAATCAGATATGGCGCACTTTCTCCAGAAACATTTCCATTAGCAGGCCTCAGTTTAGACTCATTATTGTAAAAAAACAACAACGTTCTCAAATCATGACAATCCAAACAAGTGCGAACGAGACCAAACCAAGAAAAACAAACATGGGCGAGTGAGAATTGACGTTAGCAGACGATACTGTTAAACGACCTGTGGCCAGATACGAGTACGCATCGAGCGGTCGGGCGCGTCTGTATATGACACTAGTTTCCCGCACGCACATCACTGAAGGGGCCGCTCTCATTGGGGTCCACTGTTCGCGGCTCGAGTCTTTCCTATTCCGCTCCTCGTTCTAGCTTTCATTTCTCGCTGTTATGCTCATTTGCACAGTGACGCCGACGCCGAGGCCGACGTTCGCTGCAGGAACGAAGAGCTGTGCTCTAAAAAAAAATAGCAAGAGAAAGACACTGCTTAGCTGCTCCTAATAATGGAAACCTAGATTAATATTTTGTACTACTATAAAGGCGGCATGTTACCTCCGTGCACAATGCAGAAGCCTCCCTATAAGAACAATAGTTTGGGCCACGTGTGTGGTTCTAATGTGCAATTTAGTTTGAGGTCTATATGGTGCTGCTTTCTTCATCAAGCAATTTTTCTTTATGATGGAGTTCGCCCCCCCCCCTCCCCCTCTTCTCTCTAGTGCTTCCCATTTTCCCGCATTCAAAC